>NW_024824404.1:0-1651 GCF_019175285.1 Sceloporus undulatus
AATTTAAAATTATACAGGTCTGTGACAGAAATAAATACAGTAATTCATTTGGTTTCAAAATAAAGAACCACAAGAATCAAAAGCCAGAGGGTTCTTGAAGTTGCCCCTCAGTAGTTAACATCTGGACAGGAAGCTGAGCAGGAAAGCAGGTCATCTGGCCACAGTCAAGCTATACTGTATATCTATTTAGATAAACATAATTCTTTCTCAGTTTGCTTCTACATACACATATGCTCATGTACTTTTGTGCTTTTTGTGTGGCAGTGGCCACCTTCAGAAAAACCAAGCTGCTTGTCTCTCATACAGCTGTGTAGCAAAAGCTGACTCACTGCTGTTTGTCTTTTATGTACTACTTCTGAAAGGTACAGTAAGCGTTTAGTGATTAAAAGCTCTCCATTTAATCCTGTATCTACTACAGTTTGGGGGAGGTATGACCTTCCTCTCTTGTACTTTTGCAATAATGCATATTTAACCTTAATCCTCTCCTGGCCTCTGCTTTATACCATGAGTTGATCTTTTGCTGCTCATTGTATTTCTGGATTCCCTTAAAAGTGCAGTATGTTAAATGGATTGCTTAGTGTATTCTTAAAAGGGATGGCAGCAGTGCGCTAATCTGTTTAAGGCATGCCAACCAAGAGCATGCTTGTAATGGCTTGGTTTCAGCTTTCCATACTAGAAATAGGATTGTGGGGGAAGCCATTCTCCCAGTCCTGGGTAGTCTGGGAGCAAGGTCTGTATGAAATGGGAGGATCTGGATTGCTGTCTCATTTGCCTTTATGGGAATTGTGCCCCTGAATTTGCCCCTGAATGTATGAAGGGCCAATTCCTGGGGGTTGGGGGTTATCTGGTAAAGATTTCATGTCCATTCAACTCTGGCCAAAGAAGGGAAATGCGTGAGAATTGGATATACTAATCAAGGAAGTGTCATTGCACCAAAAGGCCAAACACTATTTCCTGACCTCTGTAAAATCTTGAAGATCAACCTGTTGCAACATACAGACTACTTAGGCTTTCTTCAAGAGATGATAATAAATATTTTTATTTTCTCCACATATTGTTTTTCCAAGTAATCACACATGCACTTGAATTCATTGTTTTATAGGACCAAGAACCCATGTTTATAAGATCTATTCAGTTTTATATCCAAGAGAGTGTTACTGTAGGACTCTGTGGCCATCTGCAATGGTGATGTGGTAGTTAACCAGCACCTACAACCTCCAGCATATCACCAGAGTGAAGCAGAAAGTGAGATACCCCATTCTGTCTGCCTAACATAGAGGTAGTCTAAGGATGAGCATGGTTTGAGAGTGAACATTGTCAAAGGATCAGGGGCATGTAAAGTGGGCTCTTGGTACCTGCTGGGGTTTGGTTCAAGGGACCCCCGTGGATACCAAAATCTGTGGATGCTCAAGTCCCATTAAATAAATGGCATAGTAAAATGGTATCCCTTCTATAAAATGGCAAAATCAAGGCTTGCATTTTGGAATTTTTATTCTTTTGAATATTTTCAAGCTATGGATGCTTGAATCTAGGGATAAAGAATGTGTGGATATAGAGGGCTGATTGTAATCAGCTTTCAAGTAATGGCCCACAATGAGGAAGCTTTGGCTATATTTTCTTGAAGAAAAACATGCTCCTATTACTTTAGATG
>NW_024824405.1:0-1651 GCF_019175285.1 Sceloporus undulatus
CATACCTCCACTGTGACTCGAAGCAGCTTTATTTTGGCTCTCTGTAACAGGCCTTAATTGTGAAGAGGAAAGCTCTTCTGAATTTTTATTTTATTCAATGCAGCTATGGTGGGATTTTGCCCATATATAGACCTTGGCCTGGGTAGTGGCTCATGCCCATTGGGTCTGTTAGGGTAGAGGACATAGTGCACAATGATGGGTAGAACCAGAGCCAATGAGAAACACAGCCAAGTTTAGTTTAGTTCCTATTACTTAGTTACTGAATTTCACCATAAAATAACACAAAACCATACTGTCTCTTTCCTCATGAGCAGTTGTAGTAGGACTCCGCCAAGCAGCAGTCAAAAGCAAAACAACTGTTACCCAACAGCTTAAGTAGAACTATGTCCAGGGTCCCATTCGTACCACACAATTATAGCATTGTGATTCCACTTTAATGGCCATGGCCACTTCCAGCGAAGATCTAGGGTTTGTAGTTTTGTAAGGTCCAAGAGCTCTGTGATGGAGACTTCAAAATTTCCCTCTCTATACTGCAAATCCCCGGATTCCATAGAATGGAGGCATGGCAAAGTGGAACCATAGTGCTATGACTATAGTGTGAAAGGCATTTAGATAAAAAGGGCTGGAGAGTAAGGGTACCATTTTCTCTTCTAAGGCCATGATTACCCGTTGGATCCCTTGAGAATCCATTAACCCAAGTCTATTATTTCTCCCTCTCTTTGTCACTTCACTTCTTCTTCACATCACTTCTTCATGGAGGAGATAGCCACCCCTTATAGTCCCTTCTATATATTCTAAGGGGAGAAATTCATTGAGCCAGTGAACCATTATAAAGAATTCGCTTGCTGAATTTCCTGTAGAAAGAGCTTGCGAGATCATCTACAGAGGAGGCTGAAAGCCAATGCTAGTCTTTGGACTGGTGCTAAGGCCAAACTGCAGCCTGAAATTGTTGGGGCAGTGCCTCATATGTCTTAACTGGTTGGCCTCCACTCTTAGGGTCTATTTTAGATGTTAAGACAGTTTTGACTTGTTTTTCCCCCTGCACATGTGACTGATGAGGCCTGCCAGATGCCAATGGCTTATAAGTCCCAGAAGCCCTACCAGCATAGCTAATGTTGACGAATACTTGACGTTGCAGCCCAGAGACTGTGGGAAGCTGCATCATTCCCACCCTTGCTATAAACCAAATCTGTAATAACCCCAAAAGGTAATAGTGCTGGGTAATAATATGTAATAATTTGTAAGGAATGCATATAGCCCTGTAATCAATTGATGTATGGAAATGACCATTTATATGTGCACTAGGGCTGTGTATGCCTTCTATGCAGGCGTGTCCTTTCTCCGGTGGTTACCACTTATGTACTTAAACTAGCCAAGTGTCAAGAGTACTGATTGATAAATTGGCTATTGGCAGTTGATTCAGATTTTTGACAGTGTAATTGTCTGGACCAACTGTCCCCAAGCTACCAGTTTCATGTATTCATAGGCTAAATATGTCTCCAAATTCTGTCTTAAGTCTGACTATGGGTAAGTAGCCTTCTATAGTACATTATAAGAGCTTGGAAAAAATGCTTTTGAACTACAAATCCCTGTATTGCCAAACATGGAGAAACTGAGACTCTTCAGAGTTGTAGTAACAAAAACCATTTTT
>NW_024824406.1:0-1651 GCF_019175285.1 Sceloporus undulatus
GGTGCTTTTAATGCTAACAAGTCTCCCTTGTTTTGTCAGTGATAGTGTGGTAATGATGATGATGATGTGATATGAGTCAGCTTCTGAAGCCGAGAGAGTGTCACCTTCCAAAGTGTGTTTTTGGTGTGTGTTTTGTGCTTTTAATGCTAACAAGCCTCCCTTGTTGTGACAATGATGGTGATGATGATGACGATGGTGATATTGATACTCTCTGAGGCACAGCCAATGTAAGTTGCTGTGATTTTTACAAACTCACGAGCAGTGAATTAAAACCAAAGTCCCTTGACCAAGTACACACTTCTGAGAAGTATAGTAGGTGCAAGAAACCTGAAACGGCAAATCCACTTCTTGTGAAACCACCTGGACATGTTCAATATGCATAGCCATGTTAAACTATGCTAAGTGTTAAACTCAACAAGGGGGTTGGTTATGCAATAAGCCTCTGAAATATGCAAGAGGCCATGTTAAGTAAAGCCATGTGAAATGCCCAAATGTACTGTTGTGTGTGTTTTGGAATGGAGGTTGGGGGTGATTTGGCCAGAAAGGGAAGTACATTTCTGCCATCTGTCTAGGAATAATGCCAAAATGTCCTCCATTTTGATGATGCCTAAGAAACATGCGTTTATATTAACATTTAAAAAAAACATCAATTTTTTTCACATGTCCTCCATTTTAAAAAAAGTGTGTCCTACATTTGAACATGTTGTCCTACATTTGTCCCGGTTTGGAGGTCTTGACTTATGGCAACCCTAACCATAATGGGGAAGCTCTGAGGTCACTGATCTTCTCTTTTGCACTGTGACCAGCTGTATCATTTTTTAAATCAAGGGTGGACAGCTGTGAGGGGGAAATTATTGTGACGTCATTTCAAGACCCCATTTTGCACTATTTGAAGGCAATGCCAGCAATTTTTTCAGGATCAGGGGAATGTTGGGGGATTCTGTGTCAGGGATGATGAGAGTTGTAGCGCTTCACCTCTGGCTCTAACTCACCACCTTGTTATGCAGCGGAGCTGATCAGCTTTGATCAGTGGTTAATGCTTTTCTCCTAAGCAGCAGAGTTTCAGAGAATAGGCTGAAGACCCTGACAAACTCTCCAAGCCTTCTCACTCTTCTTCTTCAGAAGTCTCCAAACTTCTCCAGGATTCTGGTGTCTTGAGTGAAGATACAAGAGCCAGCAGACAACTCAGTAGTCTTATATAAAAGATCTACTTTATTCTACTATATACAAATACTCTATGCCAGGGGTAGGCAACCTTTTGGAGCCGGGGGCCGGGTTGGTGTCCCTCAGACAAGTCGGGGTGCCGAAGCTGGGGGGTGGAGCTTCCACCCTCTGGGGCGGGGCTGCATGCTGGGGGTGGAGCTTCCACCCTCCAGGGCGGAGTCACCCTCTGGGGCGGAGCCACCCTCTGAGGCAGAGCCTCCACCGAAGCCCTGCAAGGAGGAGGAGGCGTGTGCCCGCCCTCTCCTCCTCGGTTCCTTTCTGGACAAACACCCCCAACCTGCATTCCAAAACACACACAACAGCACAGTTGTGCATTTCACATGGCTTTACTTAACATGGCCTCTTGCATATTTCAGAGGCTTATTCCATAACCAAACCCCTTGGGTTTAACACTTAGCATGGTTTAACATGGCTATGCATATTGAAC
>NW_024824407.1:0-1651 GCF_019175285.1 Sceloporus undulatus
TTATTTGGTAATGTCCTACATTTTGTGATGTCTTGTCCTCCGTTGTGGTTATGACATCTGGTCGACTTGCACCTATCATTTGCTATATGTTATATACTGTTGTTATTGGTGTTGTGTGCCTTCTAGTAGTTTCTGATTTAAGGCGACCCTAAGGTAGGGTTGCCATTTCACGCTGGTGGGCAGGACTTTCCCGCCCCCTGGGGGGCGTGCCCGGTCCTGTCCCGCCCCCGACCCCGGGTGGCTGCCCAACTCTGAGCTCCCAGGGCTGCTGCCTGCCTTCTATAGAGTGCTGCCTATGAAACATGCCTGAAGCAGCAGGAGGAGGACTGAAACCAGCAGGGGCGGGGTCTGCTGCACTGCCCTGCCTCTGTTGGCCAGCCTTCTGCTTCCTTATTTGGGCATGCTCCAAATTTCCAAGCGGAGAGGGCTTTGCAGGCAAGTTGCTTTTTGTTCTTCCCCTCTTTCTCTTTCTCTTTCTCCTCCTTCTCTTCTTCTTGTTATTCCGTTTTTTCTCCTCCTCCTCTTCCCCTCCTCTTCCTCCTCTCCTTTTTCTTCCTTTCTCCCCCCTCCTCATCTTCTTTTTCTCTTTCTTCCTCTCTCTAAGCCCCCCTCCTCTTCTTCTCAGGGGTCCAGGGCTTCTCGAGGCTTTGCCCCCATTAGAAAAGAAAAAAGGCTTTGGATCTGTCCCATAAATCCCTCCTAGGTTGAGACATACCTGGGAAAAAGAGGGGGCGAGGGGTTTGGGGGGGTTGGAGGGGGCAAGGAAAAGGTGGAAGGGGGGAATTCCTAAGAAGGCTTGGGAATGAGAAATGTAGTTTTCAATGGCACAAGGGACTGCATGTGATCTTGCAAATGCTATGCCTGCTTGGGAGTGGGAAATGTTCTTGTAGAATGGGGGGAGTGTTTGGCCAGAAAGAGAAGTACATTTCAGCCTTCTGTCTAGGAATAATGCCAAAATGTCCTCCATTTTGAGCATGCCTAAGAAACATGCATTTATATTAAAATTTAAAAAAAAGTATCAATTTTTTCATGTGTCCTCCATTTTTTAAAAAAAAAGTGTCCTACATTTGAAAATGTTGCCCTACATTTGTCCTACATTTGTCCCAGTTTGGAGGTCCTGCCTTATGGCAACCCTAGTGGCGTGCCCTGTGTAAACAGACACACACCAAGATGGTGTCCCGGCAGAGGAAGAAGTGCTTGGAGTGTGTGAACGCCTAGCCCTTCTTCACCCCTAGTATGCAGTCAGGCTGCACAAAGTGCCAGTCTGTACTGCCTCTAATACATTTTATTTAGTATAAATTTTTGTGGGCTGCAGGTGGGCTTCAGCCCATGGAAGCTTATGGCAAATAAAATCTGTTAGGCCAAGATCCTGCATCAAACACATAGCTATGATATCATCACTATCCTCCCTCTCCTGAGCAAACCCACCTAAAAAATCCAGGCAGCTATATCAAGAGATGGAGGTCTGTGGTGCTGGCACGTGGGGCACTGAAAGACGATGCAAATAGTTTCCTCCCACCTAGGGTTGCCATAAGTCAGGACCTCCAAACCGGGACAAATGTAGGACAAATGTAGGACAATTTTTTTTCTAATGTAGGACACATTTTTTAAAAATGCAGGACACACGAATACATTGATTTTTTTAAAAAAA
>NW_024824408.1:0-1651 GCF_019175285.1 Sceloporus undulatus
CTTCCATGCATACTTTCTTACTACTCTGCATGTGTCTGTGCACAAGCGTGTTTGCAACAGCTTTGGGAAGAGTCTGATATGGATTGAAATTAAAGGTAAACACACCTTTATTACCTTGACCATTTTGTTATCAAAATAGTAAAGTCCCACCCATTTAAGTAAAAAATGGTTCACCTTTTAAAAGTTCCTGAGAAGCTTATGAATTCTATTTCTTTTCCTGCATTGTTTGGTACAAAGAGGTGTGTGTGTTTGTATGGTAAAAGATTGGATTGCAGGAATCTAGTTGTACATTATGATTCATTTTTACTAACTATGTGAAAAAAATTGAGGCCATTATTTAAAATATTCTCGTTCAATATCACTTGTAGGTGAAGACCCATTTTAGTGTCCTTAGTGAATACACACTAGACTTTGGGTTGTATTTTCTTCTACCATAGCTAGGAATATGGGGATGATGGTGAAGTCACTGGGAAGACATGAAGGGTATGTATGTATGTATGGATGGATGATGATGGAATGAAGCAGCAAATATGTGATCAAACTTATCATGTTTAGCTATATGCCATCATTTGGTGAAGAAAGGATTGGATTTCTTTTATTAATACACTCCTATAGCCTGTGCAATCTGCAAGGAATTTTAGGATCTTGTTGGATCTTCAAAATTACGTAATACATTGTCCTTTTATACGGAGGGCAAGCTTTGTGTCCACAAGGGCTATACAGGATCACTATCAGAGGCCACATTCCTCTGGATATCAGTTGCTGGAGAACGTAAGCGGATTGTACTTGGGTCTTGCTTGTGGGCATCTTGTAGGCTTCTGGTTACCCAATGTGGACCTTTCATCAGAACCAACATCACTTTTCTTACATTGTTACGCATGGTCACTCCTTTCAGGGTAACGTGGTGTGTAAATGTGTCAGCAAAAATTTGAAGAAAAAATAATTTCCCATCCTTGTGACTGTCCATGGTGGCTAAGGATGATGGATTTATAGAGCAAACACATCTAGCAGGCCCCAACTGCTCACCCACTATAGGTGTCTGCAAATGCCAAACACCGCAGAGTTACTAGTATAGGCTTCAGAGAGAACTATTTTTAGCTAATGTTCTGTGTGGGCTTTGATTTTGCATGATTTTCACCTACTGTTGTTTCTCTGTTCACTTTCCTTGTGATTCATGGATATGTCTATAGCCCAAATCCTGTTGGAGACATGTTGGTGCAGGTTATGTGTATTTAAGCACATTAAGGAACATTTCAGCAGGAGGTATTTAATACCTCTGTTCACAAACAGCTGCCCTGGTGAGAAAGAGACCACCTACAATATAAAGCTGTTCCCATCCGCAGCCATTTTGTGGCCCTGGGAATGGTGGGGATGCTGGCTGCAGTTTTGCAGCTGGAAGACACAAAGAAATGCAATAATAACTGAGAAGAATTCACTCCCCACATGTGTACACAGTGATGAGTCAGGCAAGTGATTTGTCTCATATCTTGGCTGCAAAATGGCAGCTGGCTGCTGTTTATTTCTCTCCCCCTCTCTGGCCTTGGCTTGGCCGCTAAATGGCCAAAGGGAGTTCTTTCTCACCATGGATGCTGAGGTCCTCAGGATCAGAAGACAGCCCTGTGGAAAAGAAAAGGTGGCTTTTATTTTTTTT
>NW_024824409.1:0-1384 GCF_019175285.1 Sceloporus undulatus
TGCTTTTATCTTTTTTAAAAAAAATTGTATTGTATTCTATTTTATTTTATTTTTTAAAAAGTTTGATCAGTTTTAATATTCTATTAGATTAATTCTATTTTAATGGTCACCTTTGTTTTAATTGTACTGTGCTTTTAAATTGTAAGCTGCTTTGAGCATAATTTTTGGGAGGGGGCAAATGGATATAAATGATAGATAGATAGATAGATAGACAGACAGACAGATACATGGAAGAAGATGAAGATGAAGATGAGGAAGAAGAAGAAGAAGACCCTAACAAATTTCAGCCTAAGGAGGCGTTCTCACTTGCGATTTATAACGGTTTAAAATACACCGGTATCGGTTAAACCGATTCAAAATACAACGGGTGTTATCCCGCTTTCCAAATCACTTTTTTTCTTTGTTCTCATTTACCAACTGATTCGCTTTAAGTGATCCGCTTTTGTTCCTATTCAAATAAAATGGTGTATATATAAACCGGTTTTAGCCTTATTTCATTCCCACTCACCATTTTGGGGCTGTCAATCAAAGTGACGTCATCATAACATCACTTTTAAATTTCGCGTTTTTTTTATAAAAGAGCCAATGAGGAGGCGCTTAAAGTGACTATGAGTCCTGTAATTATTCGTGGGGAAGGCTGGTTGAGGGAGAGAGAAAACTGCCTCTCCAAAGCACTTCTGCTAAGCTGCTGCCTTGGAAGAAAGACCCCAGAGAAGCTGGGGGAGGCTGCAGGCAAAGCAAATTTGGGGAAAGCTCCTTTATTTTTAATCTTTTTAAAATTTCAGATTTTACCAGATTTTCACTTTAACTATCTGAACCTATGTATATGTAAATACATTCGTTCTGTGCATATGATATTTTAATTTAAAGGCATAATTTTAACTTTGCTAGTTGTTTACGTCCCAACTATTATCCTTCCATTCAGTGATACAGTATATATAAGAATTACGATTTATGAGTAACATTAGTACAAAAACATTACTATGGTGTGATATGGAAGGAGGTCAATGAGTTACCCTATTGGGTGATGCCAACATTAGTGGATTATGACACATTTACATTGGTCTTCTATTAAGTTAACTGTCAGGGCTTCTTCCCCCCCCCCCCCAAAAAAAAAAAAAAAGAGAGAGAGAGAGAGAGAGAGAGAAAATCCAAATATAATCTCTCCTATTTTGTGCCACAGCTCACAAATAAAACTTCTTTTTAATGCCAGGACCAAATACTTCAGCATATGAAGTTAATAATAATAATAATAATAGGTTTTATTTATATACCGCCCAATCACTGGGAATCCGAGCGGTTTACAATAGAGGGGATAACAGACAGTTCCCTGCCCACAGGCTTACAATCTAAAAGACACGACGCAAAAGGAGAAGGGAATGGT
>NW_024824409.1:1484-1651 GCF_019175285.1 Sceloporus undulatus
TTCTTCAGGCTAGCCCTTGATGGTACTGGGCCAGCCTACTCTCTCCCTCAGAGGCCGAAAGATGACAGTTAGGGAGGGAGGAGCCTCTTTCTTCAGGCTAGCCCCTGATGGAACTGGGCTAGCCTACTCTCTCCCTCAGAGGCCGAAAGATGACAGTTAGGGAGGGA
>NW_024824410.1:0-928 GCF_019175285.1 Sceloporus undulatus
ATACATGTATGTTAATTGACAATACGAATTACCGTATTTTCCGGTGTATAAGACGACTGGGCGTATAAGACGACCCCCAACTTTTCCAGTTAAAATATAGAGTTTGGGATATACTTGCCGTATAAGACCACCCCTCTTCCAACGCACATCAAATAAAAATTTAAAAAACATCACTGCATTTACCCCAACTCGTTCTCTAATCTTGGCTTGCTTGCTTGCTTGCTTGCCTGCTTGCTTATCTCTCTCATCTATCTATCTATCTATCTATCTATCTATCTATCTATCTATCTATCTATCTATCTATCTATCTATCTCTATTTCTCTATCTCCCTCCCTCTCTCTATTTCTCTCTCTCTCTCTCTCTCTATTTCTCTCTCTCTCATCTCTCCCTATCTCCCTATCTATCTCCCTATCTATCTATCTATCTATCTATCTATCTATCTATCTATCTATCATCTCTCTCTCTCTTTATCTATTTCTCCCCCTCTCTCTCTATATATATATATCATCTATCTACTTCTCTATCTATTTATCTCTATCTATCTCTATCTTTTTCTCTCTCTCTTTCCCTCTCTCTCTCTATCTCCCTCTCTCTCATCTATCTATCTATCTATCTATCTATCTATCTATCTATCTATCTATATTTCTCTCTCTCTCTCATCCATCTGTCTGTCTGTCTGTCTGTCTGTCTGTCTGTCTGTCTGTCTGTCTGTCTGTCTGTCTATCTATCTATCTATCTATCTATCTATCTATCTATCATCTATCTATTTCTCTCTCTATCTGTCTATCTATCTTCCTCTCTCTCTGTCTGTCTATCTCCCTCCCTCTCTCTCTCCCTCCCCCTCTCTCTATCTCCCTCCCTCCCTCCCTCTCCCTCCCTCTCTATTTCTCTCTCTATTTCTCTCTCTCGGCATCTGTCTGTCTGTCT
>NW_024824410.1:1028-1651 GCF_019175285.1 Sceloporus undulatus
TCTCCCTCTCTGTCTCTCTATCTCCCTCCCTCTCTCCCTCTCTCTCTATATATCTCCCTCTCTCTATCTCTCTCTCTCCCTCTCTCTCTGTATCTCTCTCTCTATCTCCCCCCCCTCTCTATTTCTCTGTCTCTCTCATTTTTTATTTTTTATTTACCTCAGGCCTTTGCTGAGGCCTGCAAAGCCTGCCTTGCATGCAGGCAGTGCCCTGGCCTACTATAGGCCAAGTTTAGGGGGCCTGATGCCCACAAACGCCGGCTTCCAAAGGGCTCCGGAGGGCTCTGGAAGCCGGCAGCCAGGGAGGCACCCCCGCGCTGGCTTCCAAAGGGCTCTGGAGGCCTTTGGAAGCTGGCAGGACAACCAGGTAAGTGCTCTTACCGGCGTACAAGACGCCCCCCCAACTTTTGACCCCATTTTAGAGGGTCAGAAAGTAGTCTTGTACGCCGGAAAATACGGTACATCTTTTCATCTCTCAGTCTACTTTTGAGTAAAAAGCTGAAATAAATTGGTGAAAATTTTCAAGCAAAACTAGAAGATGACCAAACTCTAAAGTCTAAGAATGGTAGATATATGAAACAAAATACACTGGTCCCCCGGGTTACGAAATACCCAGGTTACGAAAT
>NW_024824411.1:0-667 GCF_019175285.1 Sceloporus undulatus
GTGCAGGGCCAAAGGCCACTCATGCAAGAGACCAAAGGTCCCACGCCGGTGGCAATTGGTGGCACGACCGAGCCTTTTGTGAGAGAGGCCAAAGGCCCCGTGCCCTTGCATGAGAGGTCAAAGGCCCCGTGCCCTCGCGCGAGCAGCCCTCAGCTGGCGGACAGGCAGGGCCAAGGAGCCCCGCTTCAGCGAGGCTCCTTCACCCTGCCTGTTCCCCTCCAGGCAGGGCATGAAGGGGGCGAGGGTCCCCCTCCTCCTTCCCTCCCTCCCCACGGCTGCCAGACAGCCATGGGCAGGGAAGGAAGGGGGTGGGGTGCTCCTGTCCCTTCCTTCCCTTCCTGTGGCTGCCAGACAGCCACAGGCAGGGAAGGAAGGGGGCGGGGGAAGAGGAGGAGGAAGAGGAGGAGGAGGAGGGAGGAAGGAAGGAAGGAGCAGGAGGAGGAGGAGGAGGAGGAGGGAGGAAGGGAGGAGGAGGGAGGAAGGGAGAAGAAGAAGAGTAGCAGCAGGAGGAGGAGGATTTCCATTCCATTTGTACAGGTCTGCTTTGTTTTAACAATGATAGTGGTGGTGGTGGTGGTGGTGGTGGTGGTGGTGGTGATTATGATGATGATGATGATGATGATGATGATGATGATGATGATGATGATGATGATATCAGTCAGTTTCT
>NW_024824411.1:767-1651 GCF_019175285.1 Sceloporus undulatus
AAGTGCATTTCTGTGTATTTTCGGTGCTTTTAATGCTAAAAGGTCTGCTTTAACGATGATGATGATGGTGGTGGTGGTATTGATATCAGCCAGCTTCTGAGGCCCAAATGTCCTCCATTTTGATCATGCCTAAGAAACATGCATTTATATTAACATTTTTAAAAAATCATCAATTTTTTTCTCATGTCCTCCATTTTTAAAAAAATGTGTCCTACATTTGAAAATGTTGTCCTATATTTATTTATTTATTTATTTATTTGCTTGCTTGCTTGCTTGCTTCGGCCCCCCAGTTGTCTGAGGGACAACAACCTGGCCCCCAGCTCAAAAAGGTTGCCTACTCCGTGATAGGATGTTTCAGCACATTAAGACACCTAATTGGGAAAATAAATGAAGCTGCTATTGCTGTCAATTCCTATGATTTTTAAAAAATATATATTTTAATTTTTGTAGTTCAGCATATTTTTGTGAGGAAAAAATGTTCTGCTAAAAAAGTGTGCAGAAATACTGTATTTTACAATACCAAAAGAAGACTTCACCTATTCCACAATATTTTCTGCACCAAATTTTGTTTCTTACAAACAAAAACAACTTGGGGGTAGGTCAAATGAATTTTTCACACCACTGCTGTTAAGGGTGAAAAAAATTTGGGAAAAGCATGAAAGCCCATGATCTTATATTCAGGGTAGAGAAAATTGGTTCTATTTATTTTTATCTGTAATATTGCAAGTAGGTAGACATTATTCCTTCAATTACATCTTTCAAACACTCATTTGCCACTCCAAGTTCTAGATATTTTAGCTGTTTGTTTATACTACATCTCATCCTTCCAAACCATCCCCCCCCCCCACCCCAGTGAAAGAAAACGAAGCTTCCATGGCTACCAC
>NW_024824412.1:0-1651 GCF_019175285.1 Sceloporus undulatus
TTATTATTATTATTATTATTATTATTATTATTATTATTATTATTATTTTGCAGGATGTGAGCGCCCCACCCACACCATCTCCCTCGTTTGGGAAAAATTTGAGGGTGGAGACAATTTCTACCTTTCCAGCTCTTTCCTTCTGCCAGATATCAGATTACTGCAAAATGTCCCATCACTCTACAGTGTTATGCAGTTCCATAGCATTGTTCCATGGAGCCTGAGGAGGAACTGCTATCCATTAATCTCCCACTTCCTTCTTCCCTCCTCCAATAATTCTTCATAGAATAATACTGTACTGCAATGTAGCACTGTTCCAAGGTATTGTAGAAAGACCAAAATGGCAGGAAAAAGTAGTAAGGAACCCTGAAGAGTAATAGCAGTGAGTTCTGTGCTCTCTTTCTGTTACACACACATTCATTCTTTCTTCCCTGCAAGCCAATTTTTCCAAACCCCACAAATGAGACTTTGTGAAATTGGGGGTGAGAGGATTTTTATCTAGGCCATTTTCTCTCTTCACACATTTTCTCTTGGTTTATTCAGTAGTCAGGTCTATGTGTTCAAGGTATGCAATGCTGGTCTGTCTGTGGATGGAAGATCTGAGAAATCTGTGTATACCATCTTGAGCTCTGTTGCAGGAGAACTAAATAAAGGTCTGATATCAGAATGATGAGTTTAAAATTCAGAGTGTAAAACATGCAGCACTGACATCTTTTCAATTTTTTCTGCCACCCACCTTCTTGTGTTTGGTACATGATGTCCTTTTCATTGCAGTCAGGGGTAAGCAAAGCACACCCTAAAGATATGCACAGTCCTGTGTACTTATATAATTTGACAAAGACAATATTTTCTGAGGTATTCTTCTCTGCCTAACAAAGGGGCCTGTGGCCTCAAAAAGGATGGAGACATACTGGATTGCAAAGGAACTATCTTTTTATGTTGCAAATGGATGTTAAATTTCCTGGACTTTGAGAATCTCCCAGTGGCCACAGGGCCCGAAGGAGAAGCTGCCAGCCTGTAAGAGATACCCTCCATACCATCTCAACTGACAACAAAAACATCAAAATGCAAGCCTATGACTAACATCTTCAATTTTTTTTCTCCTGTATGGTTTTTAACACCTTCCCTGATGAAGAAGACAGTGGAGCTTCAAAAGCTTGCAACATGTATATTGTGCATTTTGGTTGACCAATAAAAGTATCACTGTTTGGTGGATTTTTGATGATATTGGACTTGCTATATGGCCAACACAAAAATGAAAGATAATGGCGGGGTACAGACCGCCGCTTTGCGGTGGTCTACCGCCGCCGCCAGTAGGTCCGCGGGGGAGCCGGAGCCTTCACACGGCCCGACTCCCGCGCAGACCGAAAAAGAAGCTCCAAAATGGGGCGCGCTCGCTACGTCACAAGCGGCACGACGCGTACGGACGCTCAGCGTCCGATACGCAAAGATGGCGCCGGCCATGTAGAAGGGCCGGCGCCATCTTGTACGGACGGAGTCTGTACTAGGCCCAGGGGCGTCTGTAAGAGACGCCCCTTTTTTAAAATGGGACGTCCGGAGGACGACCCAAATGGCGGTGCAGAAAGAACCTAACCCTAGTGCGTGCTCGTCACGCACTAAACGGCGGCGGCCCTTCCATACGGCCGCCGCCGTG
>NW_024824413.1:0-1651 GCF_019175285.1 Sceloporus undulatus
TGTATCTTCATTAGCCAGAAGATTTTTGGAAGTGTTAGTCTTTTTTTAAAAGTTCAAACTCTGGTTCAGATTAGGGCCTATATGCAGTACTGGATTTCAGTTCATCCAAAAATGGAATCCAGCATAAGTAGAGGATCATAATACCTCTTCCCTACAAGTACACTCCCCCCCCACAAAAAATGTGTGTGTCCAAACAGCCCTCCATACATACGTTTTTTTAAAATCCATGGATTCTAGTATCCACAGTTTGAAAATAGTTTAAAAATGTATAAATTCCAAAAAGCAAACACTGATTCTGTCATTTTATATGAGGGACACCATTTTATTATGTAATTGTATCCAATGGGACTTGAGCATCCACAGATTTTGGTATCTATGGTGTGTGTGTCTTGGAACTAAACCCCAGTAGTTACCAAGGGGCCACTATATCTGTGTGTATTACAGATATTACAGTAGGCTTTGGGGAGCTAATTGTTTTGTACAATGCGGTTTGTCTTTTATTGTTGTACTATTTTTTCTTTCTTTTTTAAATTTTTTTTATAATAAATTTTTATTTAGAAAACAGATACAAACAAAGATGATAGTTTAAAGAGAGAGCATAAATAAAAACACCAAATCTCATAACATACATACATGTGTAAACAAACAAATATAACAGACTTAACTATCTACCTATTTACAAGATCATTGATATCGTTATTTCTTCGATTTATATCTTCCTTTACAGTTGGATATTCCAGCATGTTGTAAATTAAATATTTATTCCTTATTTTTGTCATATGTCTATTAAGTTCACATGGTTATATTTTTAACACTTTGGTAAAAATAGATTTCATTTTAATATTTTTACCTTTTCTTCATACTTCTTAAGGCAATTCCATTCTTCTTCTAAGCTTTCCCTTGATTTCCTTTTTAATGAAGCTCCCACTACATCCATATTTCTAGCTTCATACAATTTGACTAACCACTCTTTAGTTGATGGTATAATTGATTCTTTCCAAAATTGTGCAAATAAAATTCTTGCGCACGTAACCATATACAAAAACAATCCTATAGAGTTTTTTATCTTTTATATTACAGGTTATATTTAATAGAAATAATTTTGGGTCGAGAGGTATTTTTATACATAGAATATTTTGAACGGGTAGAGGTAAACTATATAATGATAAAAACATACAAGTTATTGTTAAAATATTGATTTTTATTGCCTTTATGTCATTAGATTGTTGTTAAAAAGAGACACAAAACAACATTTCTTGTACAATGGTTTTAGATAATAAATTTTAAAAAAAGTTTTAAAAATATAATTAAACCACTAATACCATTAAGAACAATTAAAATATATATTTCTTAAAAAGCAGTAAACAGTGCAACATATTATTAAAAACAAAACAAAACTCTGGTCATGAAAGATCCCTGTTAGTGAATTGTGAAGATGAAATTCACTAAGGAAGCAATTGCTAAGGGTTCCCAATACGAGATATATCTCGTCTTCTCAAAGGGCATTTTCTGTCTTGGCCCTGCAGATCTGGAACTTCCTTCCTGACAACCTCCGCTCTGTCACCTCCCTTGACCAGTTCAGGAAGGAACTTAAGACCTATCTCTTCCAACAAGCTTTCCCCCATGTGTCTTGACATCTGTTTTCTCCCCC
>NW_024824414.1:0-1651 GCF_019175285.1 Sceloporus undulatus
CACAACTTGCTTGAAAGGGATTAGCAGATTCAAGGCACCATGGCCAAAATCCTAAACAGTTTACAGAGAGGAAAGCTCAGCTAGGTATATCTCTGCTCCTTCTGCATGCTCCCTTTACTTAAGATCCTGCTACAAGGCTGCCCTAACCCAGACTATTTAGTGGCTAGAGAAGGACAAGAGGTGTACAGGTAGTAACAAGTTGTGTTCTTGCAGCTGAACACATAAGGATGACATTTCCCTCATGGTTAGGGTTGCCATACCCTCTATGTGTCTGAGGCATATCCTAGGCATACCACTTGGTGTACATTTGGACCACCCTCTGGCCCAAATGCCAAGCATTCATTTACAAAAATGCAATTTTATAGCCCTTGTGGGAGCCAAGGTAAGGGGCAAAATGTGTAGCTCACTCTTCTGTTCAATTCTTTGGCACGAAACAAGTTGACTCCCTGCCTTTCATAGAAGGAAGAGCAAGTGATGTGAGCAGCAGAGAACAAGGCACGCAAATCCATTGCAAGGGAGGTGCAATGAATTTGGATTTGTGAGGTGAGGTGAGGGAAGGTGTAGGAGTGAAGAGAAATTGAATGGTGCAAGGAACAGAATGAAAGAAGCAGGTAAGAGAGGTACTGCAAGAGCACAAAGTCAAGGAGGTCCTTCAGATGTTCTGGATTGCAACTTTCAGAATTCTAACCTTTAGTCATGCTGGGAAAGGCTGAGAGGAGTTATAGGCCTAAGATAAGTATCTCTTTCATACTACACAATTATGGTGCTATATTCCATGTTAACTGCCATGACAACATCCTATGGAATCCTGGGGTTTGTAGTTTGGTGATGAGGTTCTAGAGGTCTCTGTCTGAGAATTCTAAATACTCTTCATTAAACTGCAAATTGCATGATTCCAATGGATATTGCCATGACAATGAAAGTGGTATCATACTGCTATAACTGTTTAGTGTGAAGAGGAAGGAAAAGAGAGGAAAATTTCCCACTCCTGACCTACTGGGGGGAACTATATATGAGTTTACCATTTATAGACTGCTTTAATTCCCCAATTTTTTCACTTCACTAAAATAAAATAAAAGCATACAGTCCATGTTTTCACAATGGCTTCAAATGAAGGCATTCAGTTTAATAATGACAGTGATATCACACTATATGGATTTATACTCTGCTTCATTCTCCATTTCCTTGGGCCCCTTGCGCTAAAATTTCAGGTGACTAGCTTGATCTGAAATGATTTCAGCTGATTCTCAGTGTGTAGAAAGTCACTCTCTGTATGATACCAAGAGCCTGTAGATACCTGGCTCTAGATCAATGGTTCTCAACCATCGATCTCTCAGATGTTTTAGATCTCAACCCCCAGAAGCCCCAGCTTACATAGCCAATGGTCAAGGATTCTAAAAGTGAAGTCCAACACATCTGGAGGTCCAAAGCTGATGTGAATAATGTATAAAAGCATCAAAGGTTCTCTTACAATGAGATTGTGACCTCTCAGACCACATAGTCTCACTGTTTTGGTTCATCTCAAGAAAAAGTCAAAAGCCTTTCATCACAAATGCCCAAGCTGCGGGGTGGGGGGTGCATTTGTGGGTTAATTACCTATTGGGAACCTGGGTTGGAGGTATTTTTTTGGCCAAACTGATCTGTGATTTGT
>NW_024824415.1:0-1651 GCF_019175285.1 Sceloporus undulatus
GATGTATGGTCTATATGAGGCCTACCAAGGGTTTCAATGTGTATGTGTCCCAATAGATTCCCATCACAGGAAGAAAAAAATGATCCAAGATGGATCTTCACACTAAAGAGGTGCACTTCTCAATTTCTGGACTACAGTATTTCAGAGAATGGGTGACTTTGGGAGAGCCAAAATTGGGAGGGAGAGAGAGACTGAGACCTCTAGAAATAACCATCTGGTCATTCCCAGGTCTAAAAAGAATTAAAAGCATCACCTTCAGGGATCTGGAGGTGCTTTCAAGTGGAGTTCATATGGCCCTTGGGCCTCTGCATATGCATAGTCCAGGTCTAGTAACTACCAGAAGCTCTCCAAGGCTTGAACTGCTGAGAACTGAACCCGATATCTTCGACATGCAAAGCATCAGTTCGGCAGTGAAGCGTAACACATCATTTTTCTGGTGTTATGTAACCCAACAGTGGGTGCAGGAAAATGGGCACCCATCTCTGAAATTTGTTTAGCAAACATGAAACAACTAATGCTAGCAGAGGGGAATTGCCCAAGTCAGATAGAGGTATTGGCTCAAAGCTTTGGGGGACTCACCCGGAATGGGCTTCTCTTACTCAGAACATATACTTTGAGTTATGGACTCCTTTCATGCAAATATTTTTGCGGTCCTGCTGGCTGCCCTCCTCCTCTACCAAGGAGAAGCCAGAGTATGGTTTCCAAAATCTCAAGCTCATATCTGCTATGAAAAAGATGCAACTCCAAACTTACTTCAGCAGGAGATGGCTGTTGTCAGTTCAGAATCAAACAATGCACCCTGTGTGCACCTATGTTCACACCTCAAAATGTTGAGTTTAATTTCTCACATTGGCGGGATACAGACTGCCCCTTTGAGGCAACCTGCACCGGCCCCTTTTCCTGCCGGATCGGGGCCTGAGCAGCCACAGCGGCAGCCCAGGAGGCCCCAATCCACCACTTTTCCAGGCCTTGGGGAAGTGGCAAAATGCCACCCCCCCCCCCCCCCCCCGCTTGGACAGGGGTAACCTTGGGGCTTCATGCCCCAGGACACCCCAGGAAGTCACTGCCGGCTTCGTTGCTGCAGCCATTTGGTGGCTGCGGGAACGAGGCGCTCCCCAGGAAGGAGTTAATAAAGATGCTTTTTATTAACATATTTGCCATTAAGAGAGTATCCTTATTAAAGATTAAAATAATCTGCTCCACTTACATAACATAATTATGTAACAGAACTGTGGCAAAATTATGGCGAGCAAAAATGCCATCAAATTCACCATGTTCTGTTTTTATGCATGTTTATATTTTTACTAAAGGGTGAGGTCTCTCAACCTACCTCTCAGAACAACAGGGAGGAGGTGACTTACAGAGATTGGTTACCTTGTAAATACAGCAGCAAAAGAACAGCAGAGAGTTATTTATGTCTTTGTAATATCTCTTTATTTGCAAATAACCGAACTGGGTATGGGGAAATGGAAAGGAATGTGGATGGCAGCCCTGCTCTATAAATCAGCATTGGCCTTCAAAAGAAACAGCGGGCTTGTAGAGTCAATAAATAACATCTCCGCTTCATGCAAACTGGGTGCAAATAGCAGACCTGGTTCTCATGCCTGTTACATCCCATCTGAATTCTTCCCTCCCTCCCCTGACAGCTTCT
>NW_024824416.1:0-1651 GCF_019175285.1 Sceloporus undulatus
ATGTCTTTTAGATTGTAAGCCTGAGGGCAGGGAACTGTCTGATTAAAAATAATATTGTAAGCCACCCTGAGAGCCATTAGGGCTGAAGGGCGGGATATAAATACATAAATAAATAAATAAATAAATAAATGAAAGGCCAATGGAACTGCTCAATATGTCTAAAGAGAAGGACTTGGGGGCAAGCACCTGTCTCCCTGGACTGTTGCTTTCCTCTCTTGTTTGGAGCCTTTCCAGAGACACTGCTGTCAGAGACATGGAGCAAGACTACAGTACTGAGAATGGAGGATTTGTGAGAAAAGTCTGAGGGAGAGGAGCTTCATGTATGAGCTGAGATTGAACCCAAGTCAAGTGGGGCTTAGTGCTCAGTAAGGATGGATCCTTTTGAACTGCACAGAGCATCTAAAGCAGGAGTGCAAAACAGGTATTCTATGGGTAACACACAAGCGCCAGGCCTAGTTTTGTATCATAGAATCATAGAATTGGAAGAGACCACAAGGGCCATCCAGTCCAACCTCCTGCCATGCAGGACTCCCAGCAAAGCATTTACGACAGATAGCCATCAAGGTTTTGCTGCCAGGTTTTCAAAATACCAATAGGGGACAGAGGAAATTCATGACATGAAGGGTTGACAAGTGCTGTACCTAAATACTGAAGGAAATTATTGATTTCACTTTACTTAGACCCTAAACTGACCATCAGTAAGCACCGGTGTGAAGGTGTGGTGTTTTGACACCAATCGCCCTGATGCTGGTCTCACGCTGCGTACCCAACCACATGGCGGGGGGCGTTGTGGTGCTCTTGGCTCAGCATTTAGATGCACTGTACCAAATGACCACTGAAAAGCCGCCGGCGTTGTGGCAAGGATGTCTTTTTGGCGCTTCAAAATGCAGCACCATTTTGCCAGCCTTTTGGGGGCCAGGAATGCGCTGGATTGGGGCTGCGGTGTGTAGTTGCCGCAGCCTCAATCCAATGCTCAAAGAGGCGGTGGGAAGCTGCCCCTTTCCTGCCATTTGTCCAGACCCTGAATCAAGCCTTTTTCTGTAGAAATTAATACATGGTCCACACATAAATTACATGATGCACAGATTTCTGTCTTTATGAAGAGCCCACATCCCAAAATACAGGAATTGTGGGCATCATCACGGGACACTCCTTATAATAAACTTGAGGTGTCAGCCCTATAAGGGACAAGATTTACAAGTTTTAAAAAAGGGGCTTCTGTTACAAAAAAGCATACCTTTCAGCCTGTCTGTGCCTGTATGAATGTCCAGATTTTTGCCTTTTCATGATTTGGAACGGATTTGATTTTTAAAACAAAATTTAAAAAAACTATTCTGGAAAACTTTTCTCCCTGTAATTTCTGTTTTCCCTCCTCCCTCCACCTGATCCTTTTTCTCCAATGTATAAAGATCCATGTGTAACCCATACAACAAAAGTGACAACTGAAATGGAATTAAACTATTGAAATATTAAAAAAGAAGGTTAGCTTAAAATAAATTACAATTAAAAAGATAAAAGTGCTTAAAATCAGACACATTAAAACAATACACCACCCCGGGATGTTCTTTAAAACTTTCTGTTTTAAATGCCTGTCTAAAGAGAAAGTCTCAGCCTGCCAGCGGAAGGATGATAAAGAGGGAGCCATTCTGGT
>NW_024824417.1:0-1651 GCF_019175285.1 Sceloporus undulatus
CCTTCCCTCTTTCTTTCCCTTTGTCTTCCATCTTTCCTTCCTTCCTTTTCTCTCTCTCTCTCTCTTTCTCTCTCTCTCTCTCTTTCTTTCTTCCTTCTTTCCTTTCCCTCTCCCTCTTTTCCATTATCTCTCCTTCCCTCCCCTTTCCTCTCCTCCTTCCTTCTTTCTTTCCCTTTGTCTTCCATCTTTCCCTCCCTCCCGCATTTCTTTTTTCTTTCACTCCTTCCTTCCTTCCTTCCCTCTTTCTTTCTTTCTTTCTTTCTTTCTTTCAATCCATCCATCCATCTTTCCTTCTCTCCTACTCTCTTTCCTGCTTTTGTCTCTTCCTCCCTCCCTCCCTTTCTTCCTTTTGTTCATTCCCTCTTCCTTCCTTCCTTCCTTCCTTCCTTTCTTTCCCGCCCTCCCTCCCTCCTTCCTTCCTTTTGTTCAGTCTTTCCTTCCTGATTTCTTCCTTCCTTCCTTCCCTCTTCCTTCTTTCTTTCCTTCCCTCTTTCTCCTTCCTTTCTTCCTTCCTTCCTTCCTTCTTTCTTTCTTTCTTCTTCTTTCCTTCTTTCCTTTCTCTCTTCTTCTCCTTCTCTTCTTTCCTCCCTTCTTCTCCTTCCCTCCTTCCCCCTTCCTCCCCCTCTTCCCTTCCCCTCCTTCCTCCTTCTCTTCCCTTCTCTTCTTCCCTTGCTCTCTTCCCTTCCCCTCCTTCCTTCCCCTCTTCCCCTCCCTCCTTACCCCTTCCTTCCCCTCTATCCTCCCCTTCCCCCTTTCCTTCCTTCCTTCCTTCTCTTCTTCCCCTTTTCCCTCCCTCCCTTCCTCCCTCCCTCCTACCCATGAAAGCCAATCCCATGAAATGGCCTTTCCCTCCCTCCTTCCCTCCCTCCCCTCCCCTCCCCTCGCCTCCCCTCCCCTCCCCTTCCTTCCTTCCTTCCTTCCTTCCGGCCGGACATCTGAAGAGAATGGCAGGAGCCACGTCCCACAAAACGACCCGAAAGTAAAAGGCCGCTAGTTTTCTCCACTTTAACTGTGGTTTAGCGTTATTTTGTTTTGAAAGCAATTCAATGTGGTAACCTCCCCAAATTTGCAAGTTTTGTTGAAATTAAAATTTAATTTAAATTTCTTCGAAGAAGCAGAAATGGATCGTCTTACCAGTTGGATGAGAGACAAATCAGAAAATTAGTCAAGATTGGAAATCATTCTATGATTTTTTTAAAAAAGGTGGAAAAATATTCCACTTAGATAAGTTATTTTAGAGAAAGGATAAAATAGTACATTTACAAAGTAAATGAGATAGATATTAAGAGTTACTCAAAACATGTAGCGAAGTAGGTCAAGCAGAAATAGAGACATAGAGAAAGAATTGTATTCTTTTTTCTTTTTTTGGAAAACTTATGAAATGTGTATGTGAAAGCAACATGTAATTAACAACATAGATACGACAGGAAAATTAAAAAGGTTAGATATCTCAAGATTTACGTAGTAGGAAGTGCAGTTTATGTTTTGTGTATTTTAGATATAGCTAGTCTGGAGGAGGGAGAAGGTAGTATGTCATGTTGTATGTTAATATTTTGTTCCTAATGTCATGTTTATTGTAATATGTAAAAATGTAATAAAGAATATATATATAAAAATTTAATTTAAATGACGTTGAACTCCTGTTTGCCCA
>NW_024824418.1:0-1651 GCF_019175285.1 Sceloporus undulatus
ATGTAGATGAAGCTAAGGACACAGAGTGCCCTTTCAACCTACATTGTTATAGCAGTCTAATGTATCAGTCAGAGCTGTGTTCTATGGAATCCTGGAGTCTGTAGTTTGGTGAGGTACTAAGGGAGCTTTCTCGCTGGGAATTTTAAATGCCCCTCCTTAAACTGCAATGGATGGAACCACGGTAGTTAACATGGAATCATAACATTATAATTGTGTAGTGTGAATAGGCCAAAGGACACAAACTAGTAAAAGCTTATTTGGACTTTTTGGATTATGTTTCCAGAATGCTGGCAGATTCTGATTCCACTGGCTATGTTGGCTGGGAATTCTGATCATTGTAGCCTCAAAATAACTTTTCTCCAATCCCTTGACTATGGATCTCCCTAAGTCAGCATCCACTTGAACATTGGCAGTGCCAGGAACATTGAAAAGAAAATGGCCTGAATCCAATTGCTAGTCCCAAGCAGTGGTGACTAGTGGTTCCCATATTAGTGGATGGTGAATCTGCGTTGGGTGTGAAAACTTTAAAGGAGCTACCCTAATTGTTGAGCCTATTTTGGGATTGTGATTTCATCCCCTTGAATAGCTCCTTTAAAGCTTGGACTAAAACCCAGAACAGATTCACCACCACATTGACATGGCAGCCACTACTGATCCCCAGCAGAGTATTCCCCACTGAATTGCATGCTGAATGGTAAAACATTATGTATGCAAATCCCATTGCTTCAATGAGTCTTCTCTCATTAGAACTAGCAATTGAATTTAGGCCAAGTTTATCTCAACTGCATGGAGCTTTGTAATCATGTTGGCTGGGGATTTGAGCCCTTGTTAGATTTGAGCCCTTGGGCAGGAAGTATAATGTCTGACAGTGCCAACTGGACAGACCACACAGATGTTAACAGACAGGAGATGGACCAGCAACTCTCCCAATGGAATCAGTGGGAACAAAACCAAATGAGAATGATGAATGTGGACAAAATGCATATCATTTGAATGATAATTTTAATGAGGAAAAGAAATGGAGAAACAAAATGACCTCCTGACACTTCAGTTATAAATTGGTCCCCTCCATCCCAAAATTCACAGGTGTCATGGATTTTCCATTTTTCTCTGGTGCTCTGTACATTTTTTTTAAATGAAATGTAGAGTTTGAGCTCTTTGGGAAGCCTCAGTCTTTCTCATTTTGGCTTCCAAGGTACATGCACTCCTTTGACAGGGCTTGCGAGCCTGTACAGGTGCTTCATTTACATAAGCAAATTCTTGTTGGGATATGGAACTGATGTAGCAAAGGAACCCAGGCCAAAAACTGTCTGGAAATCACTCAGCTCTTCCCCATGAGCCCCAGTGCTATCTGCCAATTCCAAGCAGAGGCAAGAGCCTTTCCTTTGCAATTGGTGAACAGATGCAGACATCAGGGAATAACAGCAGGAAGATTGGATCCAAATGTCTTAGTCCTGCTCAATGCCAAGTCTTTTCCAGCTCCAAGGACTGCAAGCCATGTTTATCAAACTAAGGTGCGTTACATACTGCCATAAGGGAAGTCCTTAGGACGTCCCATTTTGAAAAAGGGGCATCTCTTCCAGACGCCCCTTACCCTGTTACGGACAGAGTCCGTAACAAATGGTGGCGGCCGTTCCACATGGCTGCCGCC
>NW_024824419.1:0-1651 GCF_019175285.1 Sceloporus undulatus
GAAACCTCCTGACCTCCCCAGTGGCCCTCAGAGGAGAAGGCCTTCCTTTGGCTTCTGGCTAGAGAAACACAGCTGGAGGCTTCTCCAATGCCTCGCACCCAACACTCTCATCAGGCATGGAATGAACATGGAGCATGGCTTCCACAATTCCCATTTTGCATTTTGTATTCCTTCTAATTTCACATCTATTTTAAACCTCTTCCTCATTTGACGATAAAGATACCAGTGACAATCTAGGCCAGATTCTTAGGTTCTTCTTGTGTTTTGATCTCTAGTTTTTCTTTTGATTGTTTCAGTACATCCTTTTATCTTAACCATTTGGTTTTCTGGATACCTTTCCTCCTGAAAAGAGCCTCATGCGCCAAACACCATAAAGGTATATTTGGACATATTCTACACTTGTTTTTCCCTCAGATCTTCAACAGAGCTTTTCTTACGAAATGATTTGTGCTTTCTTTATGAACTTTCTCTTTACTGTAAATTAGGTATCCATGCCACCCAAATCTTAAATGTTCACTCTCCGGACATAATAATTGTTCATGGTCCTCAGAAATGGATCTGAGTTTTTATTGGTTAAATTTATTCCTAGATATTTAACTTTCTTTCCCACTTTAAATCCACTAATTTCTTCCAGGATTTGTTCTTCCTTTTCCCCATATTTTGTGTCATTATTGTTGTTTTATCTCTGTTTCCTTTTAGTCATGAAACATATTCCAGTTCCACTACTACATCCATCAATTCCCTTGTGCTCTTTTCTGGGTTCTCCAGGGAATATAAATGTCGTCTGAGAAGACTCTCATTTTAAGCTCAGTTGTTTTTAATTTTTATTCCATTGATCTTATTTTCTAATCTTATCCTATTATTCAGTGCTTCAAGGATCAGAATGAACAAAAGGGGTGAAAGTGGGAAAGCTTGCTATTTACCTTTAGAAATCTCAAATTCTTCTGTTTCTTTATAGTTAAGAATTAGTCTGGCTCTTTGATCTTTATACATTGCCTTTATCCATCTTAAATAAGAAGGTCCTATTTCCATTTTTCAAGTGTCACAAATAACATATCCCATCCTATGTTATTGAAGGCATTTCTAAAAAGATAAGTGTTTTTTCGTTGTGCCTTTGAAAATATTCAATTATATTTCAGATGTTTTGAATGTTATCACTGACTTGTCCTTTTGAATCCAGTCTTTAAGACCTTTTTTGAGTCTATGGGCCAAAATCATAGAAAATAGTTTATAATCCATATTTAATAAGGAAATTAGCCTCTAACTCTTTACCTCAATTGCATCTCTATGTTCTTTTAACAGCAAAGTTAAATTAGCTTGTTTCCATGTTTAAGGATAATGGTTTTCTTTGATGGCATTTACAGGAAGAAATACCTTTAAACCCTTTGATCTTTTTGCTCAATATGACATGTAAACTGAAAAAGGAAGTAGCTAAAAGATTTTCCAGACTAATTTTGTAGATGGTCACTCGCAGTATTGGAAAAACATCCAAATTCATAAAATAGAGGAGTGGATAATTAAACTCAGAGAAGGAAAGGGATTGGACATTTTAACCACAATCATGAGGGATAAATCAGTTGAGAAAACGAAAGAGGACTGGTCATGCTTTGATTTATTTTGTAATACTAATTATTAATTTACGACCCCAGAT
>NW_024824420.1:0-1650 GCF_019175285.1 Sceloporus undulatus
CTCTTCCAACTCTATGATTCTATGAATCCATGAGTATATACAGTATATCCCCCAGAATTCCAAAGCATGGAGCCATCAATCTGCATTAATCCTACAGTGTAGGTGCAGCTTTATTATCTGTCTTTTATTGCCCTTTGTCCATATCAGCAAGAAGGGGAATGGCCTCTGCTTGCATTGAGATCCTTCACTATCATCTTAACTGAGGAGTCCACAGACCACCCCTAAGGGACAGCCTGCAGTTGCCCCTTTTTGCGATGGATCAGGGCTGCGACAGGCTCACCCCGTGGCCCTGATCTGGCCTTTCAAGGGTGTGAAAAGGAGCCGCAAAAAGCAGATCCATTTTGCGCCCTCAAAAGGGCACCATAGTCGCATTGCCACAGCTATTCAGCACTTGTTTGGAGCTGTGTCATGTGGAGCAGCACATGGCATCAGGGCGTCCTGGGAGGCAGAGTTGGGCATGCATTGTGAGGACACTGTGCCCTGACACTGCCCCTATGCCGGCCTTAATGACCAGTGTGTACATGGCCTGAGTAACATCAGAGGCAGCATGTAGGCCTGTGGCTCCATCACAGAGTGATTTGAGCACTGCTTTATGATTCTGGAGACCAGGGTTCGAATCGTAGCCCAACCATGAAAGCCACTGAGTGACTGTAGTCAGGCTACACTCTCTCAGCCTCAGAGGATGATCAAGGCAAAACCCCTCTGAAGAAATGTGACAAGAAACCTCCTGATAGGGTAGTCATAAGTCAGAAATGACTTGAAGGCACACAACAACAGTTATTTATTCGTTTATTGTAACCTAAAACATAACATAAACATGACATGAAATACAACATGACATAAAATATATAATAAGAATTCTTTTTATTCTCTTTTTCTCCTTCCTGAGATATCTATGATTGGTGTTTATACATATTTTTGGGAATGTTCCTTCCTTATATACACACGATCATAGATAATAATAAAGGCTGCACCTACAATGTAGAATCAATGCTGTTACTTATATGCAAATGATTTTTGGATCTATCTTAAATATATGGCTCATCCCAAATTCTGAAGAACTATACAACAGCTTCTCTTACTTAATCCTGAAAACCAAGAATTGACATTTCTTCCAACATATTACTTAAATATTTCACTTCCAGTTCCCAAATACTGACAAGTTTCCCTAGGCTTTCGGGTTTCATGGCTTTTATATGGGGTAGATGTATTAGATAATGCGTTTTCACTTTTGTATGTTTTTAACCTTAATTTTATAATGTTTTAAAGGTCTTATTTTGATTTTTTAAAAATTGTTTTAAAGGTGTTTTATCTTGAGAGGCGCCTTGGGAGAAAGGTGGTGTATAAATAAATAAACAAATGATTCAGACATATCCATTTGTCTCTTTCAGCCATTTCCAATAGTTGTAATGACCAATCTTGCACCAAAAGGATTGAACTCTCTTTCCATTTCGATGGTATTAAGATTCTGGCTACCAATGTCACATAACTCAATATCTTAGCATCTCTGCCGGACGAAGAAGCCAGTGAAGCTTTGAAAGTTTGCACGATGCAACTTTTTCCCCATTTTGGGTGGCCAATAAAGGTATATATTTTGTATTGTGGACAAGCTGGAATAATGTCTCCAGGGAAGGATGAGTGAAGATGATT
>NW_024824421.1:0-1296 GCF_019175285.1 Sceloporus undulatus
GATAGTTTGTGTAAAGAACTAAAACATAGTAAAGTTGAAATGTAACTAAAGTCATTGAGTGAACTGAAACAAAGTCAATTTGTAACCAGTGAAGTGATGTACACTTTGTAACAAGCTTTGAGAACCAACTACCAAAAGAGATACTATCATAAGTTCTCTGTAAATAATTTATTTTCTTCTTGTTCACAAAGGAGTGGCTGGAAGTGATTTATAAGTAACAATATCAAAAACACACTACCAAGAATATCAAAAAACACTTTCTAGTACAGAAGCTGAAGTAAGTGAGAGGACCAAGGGTTAGAGAAATAGTTCTGAAAGAAGAAAAGCCTCAAACTATTTAGGATAAGACAGAAGAATCCTGTATAACCCTGGGAACTGTAAAAAGGGAGTATATCATACGGAGCTTTTTGGTGGTGTTGTGGCTCAGTTCCAGCTCACTTCCAATGATGCGGTTTCATGTCATAAATTGACTGTTTTATCAGACACCATTGATTGCTATGGGAGCTACTTGCAAATTGCTTCAGCAGTGTTTCTGAAGTTACCCCTCATTTTGCTAAAAACGGAAAAAAAGTGACTCCAGAGAATTCGCTTCCAGGCTGCCTTTGATTGCACTGTGATTTGTTCTGGTGTGAAAAAGCACTCCGATGCCACCCCCCTTGGCCCCAGAGTCCTGCTCCATCATCCCCCTCCTCCTCCTTCATGCCATCTCCTCCTCTCTGCCAAACAGCCAATCCCATCATCTCCTGCGTCCTCCTAGAACCCGATCTGCTCCCCTCCTTCACCCTGACACCAATCCCATCATCCCCTGCCTTCTCCTAGACCCCGATCTTCTCCCCTCCTTCAGCCTCCCACTAATCCCATCATCCCCTGACTGCTCATGCATCCTGATCCTGGCCCCAGGGACCCCCAGCGAGCTAACCCATCATCCCCTGCCTTCTCCTGCATCCCGATCCTGGCCCCAAGGACCCCCAGAGAGCTATCCCATCATCCCCTGACTTCTCCTGTATCCCAATCCTGGCCCTAGGGACCCTCCACAACCTATCCCATCATCCCCTGCCTTCTCCCAGACCCCTATCTGCTCCTCTCCTTCAACCTGCCACCGATCCCATCATCCCCTGCCTCCTCCTTCACCTCGATGAAGGATGACAGCTAAGGAGGGAGCAGGGAAGGAGGACAGCGTCCAGAGCCCCACTGAGCATGCCCAAGGGTGCCGATTCGAATCGCTGAACCCTCAAAGTATGCTCTAGCGTGGTAATACAATATGCACTCACTCCCCTTTGCTCGAGTCCGCATCAC
>NW_024824421.1:1396-1650 GCF_019175285.1 Sceloporus undulatus
GACTTCGCTTGCCCCTCACTTCAGAAGGACAATGGAAAGGCAACCAGCTGTGGAAAAACATGACGTTTTAACCTCAATCCGCATTGCTAGAGAGGAGTGACTCTGGATCTGGTGTAAAAAACATCACACTTTGCATTACTTGAACAGGAGTGACTGCGGATTTGAGCTGCAACCCCCCCCCCCCAAATGTGTGATAAGGTCCAAGGGGTGAAGCACCAGCTGGTTAAAAGGTAATGTGGAAATCACCTTCAGAA
>NW_024824422.1:0-1650 GCF_019175285.1 Sceloporus undulatus
GACAGAAAATATTCAGCCAACAAACAAACAAGCCTAATTCTCTAAATATTAGCAAACCAAAATATATTTAGATACTTTTTCATTATATGGATATTCAGGGAACATACAATGGATTTGAGTTATGCAAACAGCAGAATAATTGGCATAATAGAATACATTCTAGACTAAAAAAATCCCTTTGAGTATTGTAGATTTATATTTTTAGCAATAAGGAATATTGTTTTAGGGTTTTTTTTCACTGTACAAATTTATTTCAATAAATACAGTGTGCCCATGTCATACACGGGCACACCATATGTGACTTTCAGCTTACACTGAAAGCCGTGCGCTGGAAGAGGCAATGGCGCTCGTGCCCTTGGTGCATGCACTGAACCACAGGCACAAGCCTCATTGGCTCCAGCATATGCGGTATTTCCCTTACGTGGGAGGGGAGGGGATCCTCTGTATCAACAAACTATTCTGAAAGCAAAAGTATGAAGCTGTACAAAGAAAACTTTGACTAACAGCATGTCTATTCACAAGTAAGCTACTTATTCCTTGGTAAATGTAGAATTAGCAGCTTTATACCACAGCACTACACAGTAACCTGGGAATAAGCCCCACTGAACTGATTTATGTCTGAATAAACTGTATGTGAAGACAGGTACACAAAGAATATCATGACCCTAAACATAACCAAAGCAGTATTTACCAAGCTCATCTGTATATGTTCCACACATATAATCTTAAGGTATGTATGCTTGTATATACATCTCCATAGCAATGTAACAGTCATATGCAAAATAACATTGTGTGTTACTAATAGGACAAGAGTCCCATCTTTTCCCACCATCCTTCTTTTTATACTGAAGACTAATATAACTATCTCTTTGAAAGTAGCAGCTATATAGATATCCATCCATCCATCCATTGAGATATAATGCAAAGTGGAAAAAATATTCTTTACATTCACAACTATAGCTTTATTTCCCACCTTGCATGCTGCATTGAAGACACCAAAATATTCCATTGGATGAACTGAATGAAGCATTATTCCTTCAGAAAATTAAAGTGACACATTGTAACTAAGTACCTGAATTGCAAATATAAAGGTTAACAGGTAAAGAAGGACAAAGGAAAAGGTTGGCTATGCTACTCAGGCCCGTTACAGACGGGCATAAAGTATGTCCCAAGGACGTACTAGGGTTAGGAAAGGGCATCCCTTCTGGACGCCCTAACCCTAGTACGTCCTGGGGATGTACAAAATGGCGGCACCCATTCTACATGGGCACCGCCATGGGGACGTCACTACCGCACTGCCTCCAAATGGGGAGGCGCAGAAGTGACATCCCAGCGCCATGCGAGGGCGCCTGGGGCGCTCTTTCCATAGCACTAGAAGGAGCTCCATTTCGGATCTCCTTCAAGGATATGCGTTGCTGGCTCAGCCTCTATACTGCTGCGTCAGCGACACAAATGAGAAAGGGGCCGAGTGGCCCCTTTCTCAGCATCCCCACCACCGTCAGGTGTCCTTGGGGCATGAAGCCCCAAGGACACCCCTTTCCAGGCCGTGGGGAAGTGGCCTTTTGCCGCTTCCCTACAGTCTGGAAAGTGGCGGATTGGGGCCTCAGAGGCTGCTGCTGTGGCAGCTGAGGCCCCGATCTGGCGGGGAAA
>NW_024824423.1:0-1650 GCF_019175285.1 Sceloporus undulatus
TCGGCCATCAGGTGGACAGGGGTCCTGGTGGCCCTGCACTTGGTCACTCTAAGAAAGAGAGGCCCCAAAGCCGTGTCCAAGGAGGCCGAGATGAAGTTCCTGAGAAAAGGGATCAGAGTTAGGATTGGCTTGACAAGAAACTTTGCAGAACTCAAAGAGACAGAGAACAGCATCCTGCTGGTGAGATACGCAGGTGACACATGCCTCCTTTGAGCCAATGCAGAAGTGGGCATCCCCTTCCTCCCTCTTCACCAAACAAAGCCCCCTGGACCTAGCATAGATTCACTGCAGCTCCCCTACACAACAGATACTCCATGCCTTCTTAGAGTGGTGGGGGATTAGGGGAAGGGGAATTGGAGAGGGCCCTGGTTATGTCCCTGTAGCTAGATGTGAAATGAGTGCATCATAAATAAATAAATCATCTGCTGAAACCTCCATATGTCCCCAGTGCTTTCCCCCATCATCAGCCCCTTTCCCAACAAGGCTGCATCCGCACTGCAGAAATAAGGCACTTTGCTTCAACCACTCAGTGCTATGGAATCCTGGGATTTTGCCTCTGGACAATTAGCCTTCTCTGCCAGAGAGCTCTCATTCCACAAAAAACTCCAAATCCCAAGATTCCATAGGATAGAACCAGGAGAGTGAACACACTTTAAAACTGAATTATTTCTGCAGTGCAGACAGAGCCTGAGTCGGTTGTAAAAGAGTAGAAGCACCCATGTCTTGTTTTTACCCTCCTAATAATGGGTTTCTTTTTTAAAAAAATAAGTAGTTTGTTTTAGTCTCTAATCCTTATTTTTGTTGTTATTTGTTTGTATGTTTGTTTCATTCTTGGTAATTTGAGTTATTCTGGTTTGTCTCCTTCCTTCTTGCCTTAAAATCTATTGATAAGGAAACTGGGGAGACTTTTAAAACCTCCCAAAGGAGCTACTTTTGGCCTTTTTTGCGGGACAAGCCTCCTCTTAGAAGCCAAAGCCCAATGTTTGTGAAGAAGAAGAATAATTATAAGGCTTGTATTAAAACTATCCTTCCCATTTCTGATCCCTTTTAAAACCCATGTTCCCCAGAAGGAGCAGAGCTGTGTAATAAGAAAACCCTCTCAGAAAAGAGACACAAAAGATGCACAAAGAGACACACTTCCTTCCTTTTGGCCTAAGGAGCCTGGCCTCCTTCTGACTCTGGAGCCTCAGGAGACAAAGAGAAGCCTCTGTTCAACTGAGGCCTCAGAGAAGGTTCTGAAACATTATTCCCCACAGTCACAAGCAGCACAAAATGGCCACCAGAACACAAAATGGCTTCCAGAACACAAAATGGCTTCCAGAACACAAAATGGCTGCCTCTTCCTCAGCGCTTGGCAGTTGGCAGTTTGAGGCCTTCAGGGAACATAAAATGGAGGATGAAAGGGCCCCAAAGTCAGAATGGACCCCAAACAGCATTTCCAAACCTTAACAACAGCTAAAATCTTTCCTGATGCTATAATTTAGAGACTCACTGAGATACTCTTTATAAATCCGTATTTACATGTCTTTATAAATAAATAAAATTTAATAATACTAATGCTGCTACTAATAATAGTAATAATAAGTTACAACCAGGAGATTTCTCCCTGTGGCTTCTCCCCAGAGGCCTCTGCGTATGCTCAGGAGCCCC
>NW_024824424.1:0-1650 GCF_019175285.1 Sceloporus undulatus
ACAAAGATGACCTCGCTGGATGTGGCAGACAGCAGTGGCGTGTATGCAGCCTTCTTAGTTTACTTAGACCTCTTAGAAGGTAAGATATTGGAGGTATCTTCGAGAGCAATTGTGAAATTTAAAAAAAAGAACAAGAACAAAAGACATAACAGGCAGGGAAGCTGTGGCCCTCTGGATGCTACCAGACTCAGCCTCCTGACCATTGGCCTTGATGGGGGAGCTGATGCGATTTGGGGAGCAAAACAGCTAGAGGTTGCAGGATCTCCACCTGCAGGATCTCCACTCATGTGCTAAGGCATGCATTCTGGTTTAAAACAAATGCCAAAAATGTTCTTCCTGTAGTATAAGAAGCCCTTGGAAATAGGCAGGCATGCCATGAACATATGTATAGTTATGGACTGGTGTTCCACATGCTCTCCTACCTCTAAGCCCACCTAACATCCATGTGCTGGATGTTGCATTGCCAATGCACATTCACATTAAATTCAGCCTCTAAATAGAATCTGTCTCCTCCATAATGCACCCAGTAAAACAGCAGTATACATACGCTCTGTGTGATTAAAATTAGGTCTGTGTAGGATTTTTATTGGCTTCTTTAGAATGGAGGGGGGAATGTGTGATCCCCTCAGATGCTGATAGACTGCAGTTCCCATCACCCCCTGCCTGCATAATAAATAGGGGATGATGAGAGGTGCCGTCCAACATCAATTGGAGGCACACATATACAGCTGACACATATACAGTATCCACAGATTCTTTATCTATGGATTCAAGCATCCACAGTTTGAAGATATTAAATATATATATATAAATAAATTCCAAAAAGCATATCATTCATGTGTTCCTTACACCTCAAGACATTGTACAGTGGTACCCCGGGTTACGAATTTAATTCGTTCTGCGGCGCCGTTCGTAACCCGAAAGATTTCGCAACCCGAAAAAGCCATAGCCGCTAGCGCTGGAAGCCGCGATTTCGTGCGAAAAAGCGCCGAAAAGCACCAAAAAAATTTTCGTAAGCCAAAAAAAAAACCGTAACCCGGAACAGTTTTTTCCTATCTAATTTTTTCGTATCCCGGAAATTTCGTAACGCGGTGATTTCGTATCTCGGGGTACCACTGTAGCTCCATTTGTAACAATAAAATTTTAAAAAGCAAATTCAGTTCAAAATTATTTTCTGAATAAATTGTACCTTGGCAGTATGAGGGTATGGGGGGCTTTTCGTTCATTCTCTTTGTTGCTGTCTCTGTTATACCCATCAGTTAGAAACTGGCATGAGGTGTCCTACTTCGGACTAGGAGATTTCCAGCTTGTGTGCCTCCGTGGGCGAGAGAAAGAAACGGAGGATTTACAAATGGTGGTGCCAACTCCTGTTCACACATCTTTCAGCCATGAGAGGTGAGCAAGTATCTATGGAGGTTTTGGTTTTGGGTTTACAAGGAAAGAAAATGGGGGATGAGAGTGCTCAGCAGTATTCTGTATGCTGCAGTTTTGACTTCACTGTGCCTGGTGAAAGGCTAGACTCTGCCTTTGAGGGTCATTTGAAAACTTCAAATGGTTCAGAATATTACTCATTGGGACTTGTTGAAAGGAATACAGAACACTAGTCTTCAAAGAAAGTGTTCATTGACTGGAGTTTTATTTACAAATACA
>NW_024824425.1:0-1650 GCF_019175285.1 Sceloporus undulatus
AGAAGAAGCCATTTTGTGTTCCAATGGCCATTTTGTGCTGCTTGTGATTGTGGGGAATAATGTTCCGGAACCTTCTCTGGCACTGACCTTTTCCCCATTGCCTTCCCTCCCTCAGCCCTTGGACCTCCTCCTCCTTCGCACTCAGAGCAACCCTTCTCTCCGGCTGAGGAGAAGGCCTCTGACCCAGGGAAGCTCTGGCCATAAAGGACTGAAGGAGAGGCCTTTCTGGGGCTGCAGAAGTCAGTGTCTTTGTACTGAAGGTAGGTCTTTATTGCTGACGCTAAAAGAGGACCTTTGCTTAAATGTTTCAGACCAGGATTGTTTGGAAAGGCTGCAGCTGAGAGAGTAAGCCCATGCTTTGCAGGAATAAAGTCCCAAATTCAGTCTTTGGCAGCATTGTCTTCCCAGAAGGTGGAAGTGAGATTTCCAGACCCCAGACACACAGTGTGCCAGTAAGTCCTTTGTGTGGGTACTGTGTGTGTATAAGGTGTTTACTAGAGTTTTGTGAGGTATTTGTTTCAGAGGGTTTATAAAATGAGTTTACATACGTCTTCACTTCCCCCAAATGAACATAATCCAGGGTGCATTGTTTCGTCATAAGCCTATACGTTTATAGATTTTTGTTATGTCAAGTGCAACCTATTCAGCAGTGTGCATCTTTTAAAAAATATATACAAGGAAATGTGACTAAATTGTGATTTTGACAATAGATCCATTCAGAAACAACGCACACAAATGTATATGCCTCAGTTTCTATGTGGCTTTAGCAAGCAAAGGGAGGAGGTGCACACTTCTTGCTCCTGTTATGACTGACATAGACAAACACAGCAGTTAAACTTAAAAAAAATAGTCTCATTTGCAAAAATGAAATAATTATTTTGACCAGTGTCTAAATGGGGAGGGGGCCATGATGACGGGAGGGCATGGATCAGATCCTTAAGGTAATGTTGGTCTTATCCAGCCCAGGAGCTAGAGCTTCTGCACCTGGGACATAAAGCAGGTCCTCCCCTCCTCCTCTGTGTGAAAGAGAAGTCAAATTCTCATCATTGAGGATGACACAGCATGAAAAATTTGCATTCCTGCATTTAAAAACCTGAGGAGTCCTGAATCCTGTTGGTTAACCCTAGAGAGTAGACCCACTGAACCCATAAGTGACTGGTGAGTCAACATATAGAGAAATCCAACTGATTCAGTGATTCTACTCTGATCAGGACTAGGCATAGGATACAGGCTAGGATTTAGGTCTGCATGTGGCTGGAACAGGTTATTCCTAAGACAAGATGGACAGGCAACAGTGTGGAAAATGAGCACTCTCCACATGAGCAGAGACACTCTCAGAATTTTGACTTCTCTGCATGCAGAAGACTGCCATGGGAATTAGGTACTCCCTTTCCATCAGCTCAATCCTCTGGTGCCCCCTGATCCTGGGAGGAAGGCTGGATCCCAAGGAAGGGGTGCAACCTGAGAAGAGAGAGCTCCTTTCCTGCCCTTCCTGACCAGGGGCCTCCTTGGTGAATGGCCAGTTGTAGAACCATTCCACCTGGAGCAACACTGGAGCATAGAGAGTTCTGCTGGTTTGGCCATTGGGAGAATGAAGAACCAACAGGCCAGACAGCCTGACCCAGCCGAACCCTCTATGCTCCAGTGTTG
>NW_024824426.1:0-1650 GCF_019175285.1 Sceloporus undulatus
CCCTAGTACGTATCCTATATGTACTAAATGGCGGTGTGTATCCCGCCTATGTCTTAAGGCAAAGGCTTTAGAGATGCATCAGTGTCTGAGGAAGGGCGGGTTGAAGAATGAGGTAACTGCTTCACCAGAAAGGATCTGTGAAATAAATCTAAGTGTATTAGTGAGAAGGTTGGGGGGGGGGGGGGATTCATTTCTTTCCAGGTTTTTGTTTCCCCACAGAATTATCCATGGGGTCTGCAGTTTGGTGAAGTAGATGATTCAAAACATCTCTCCCTTAACTGCAAATCCTAGGATTCCACAGGATGTTGCCATGCCAGTTAAAGTGGAAACATAGCACTATAAGGACCATTAAATGTATTTTTTGTATTAACAAATAAATGGGAGCCCAATATAGACCAAGACCTACCAGCAGACATGTGTAGTAGGGCTGAAATTTTCATTCCAGCCTGTTATTCCTCTAAATTCAACCCCATCAAAGAGGATACACAAAGGATCAACTCCAGTGATGCCAATGAGTGAGTTCCTCTCTTCTACACTCTGTGCAGAGGGCACAGGTGGGGAAAGCGGAGAACTTTGCAGTCTGTTTTGTAGCCCTGTTGGAGACCCTTAAAGTCCTTGAACCTCCCCCCCCCCCAAAAAAAAAAAAAAAATTAAAAAAAATTTTTTTTAAAAACCATGAAAATTCAAGGAGGGAAACATGAAAAAAGCATTTGTATCATCACAAAAAGAAGACAGTTTGACTCCCCTGGTCCTGTATTTCTTCCCAAACCATGTGTTTCAGCCAATTTCGAGAATAAAAATTGATGCTAGGGATTTTGGAGAGGTTGAGAAAAAGTTTGAGAAGGGAGATGTTTAGATCACCCCTCTCTGCACACAGACCTGAACTGGATCAAACCTCTGCTTGCTTACTAATCATTAGAAAAGACATGAATTCTAAGTTGCTTGGTGCTCAGGAACAGACCTGTTGTACCTGTTGCACGTTGCCTTAGGTGCCCAGTGAGCTGAGAGTCTAATGCCAAATAGATATATACACACGATGTGTAGTTTAACCCTTGGGGTTCTTTTCAACTTCTATCTCCATTGCCTCCCCTATTTTCTCCGGGAATTATGTTGCATCCTGTATTAATAGTATTGTATAAGCTTTCTACACATGCAGCTTTTGTCTTCATTCTTATGCTAACCAACTAGCGACTGCAGGGATTTATATGTGAATTACATCCCATCCATTTAATTTCTGGGTTGCAAGAGAAGGCAAAGGAAAGAAAATATCTGCAATGACGTCCTATAAATTCCATTGTGGAAATTGTCACTGAAACCCTGAAATGAATTGAAAGAGCTCATCAGGACAATCACTTTAATGTAATAATGCTTTAAAGGGAATGCTGAAAGGGGTGGAAAGGTTACATTGAATTAATGACCATGTACAAGTAAACCCATCACACTACAGAAACAGAAGGGGGAAAGCACAGGGCTAAGCAAGGAAGGACAAAGCAAGGGGTTACTGTATTTGGTAAATGCAGATAAAGCAGAGCCAACCCCAAACATTTTGTTATCTGATGCAAAGGATAAGATTTCCCCAACCCATTTATAAATACAGAAGTGCAATTTGATTTTACTTCAGTATTGGCTACAAAGGTTTTACTCAGAGCT
>NW_024824427.1:0-1650 GCF_019175285.1 Sceloporus undulatus
TAGGTAGTAAAAACCCTCTTCAGTTTGGATCTGAAATAATAAATACATTTAGATCAGCAGGACAATAAGTCTTTGTTTTTACAAAAAAGATGGAGAAGTAATATACTCCCTATTTTCCTCCTGATAAAGAGTCCCATTCTGAGGCTAGCTGGTGCCAGATCTTAATTAGATAAGGGAAAGGATGTGATGTCTCTTCTTTCTAAAGGTAAAGGTTTTCCCTTGACATGAATGTCTAGTCATAACCAACTGTAGGGGGCGGTACTCATCTTTGTTACATAGCCAAAGAGCCAGCATGGTCTGAAGATGACTCTGGTGGCCATGTGGCCAGCATGACTGCACCAAACACTGTTACCTTTCCACCGAAATGGTATATATTTATCTATTTGCATTTGCATGCTTTTGAACTGCTAAGCTGACAGAAGCTGGGCCTAGTGATGGGAACTCATCCATCATGTGATACTTGGGCCTCAAACTGCCAACCCTCATCAGAATTGGCAACTTAACCACTAAGTCACCACATCTTATTTTTTATGTCACTACTTTCTAGCTATATGCATATATAAAGAGAGAGAGGTGGGGCAGGCCATAGTTACTGGAGAGAATCTTAGGAAGAATAAACTCCAAAAGAAATTAAATGCACATCTGAAATTTCCAGCAAGACACTAGATAAACACTAGAGCTGTCATTGAAAATCCCCAGAAGGAAGAACTTTGTACCCTTTTTTATTACTTCAGTTATGTCTCCATGCTAGGCAAATGCATAATTTGTAGCTACACAAGCGAAAGGGAACTTGTAAATGAGCAGGAGGTGGTCTTCAGCTGCACAGCCCATCTCCTTGTTCTAGACTGGATGTCTCCCTTCCAAGTACTAAGTAGCCCTGACCCTGCTTTTGCTTCTGAGATCAGATGGGATCTGGTGTCTTTAGTGTATTTAACTTCCTTTTCTATCAATTAAACACACTTGTTATCACAAATGTCATGCAATGTGCTGCGTAGAAGTGATGTAGGCAAAATAGTGGATTGATTAAGATAAAAAACAAAAATGAGATGTCAGGGTATGGAATAGCTGAGTGACAATGTTTTGGAAGAGTTTTGCATTCTCTTTCCCCCTCCATAGATAAATAGGGATTTCCTACATGCAAACTCTCCTCTCTGTCTCTCTCTCTCTCATTCAAACTAACCATATGATTTAAGTCACTCCCCCTTTGGAACTAACAGACATATTCTCTCAAAGATTTCAGTGAACTGCATGTTTTCCATCTTCCTCCTCTCTCAGCTTTCTTTGGAAAGATGGTGAGATAAAGATTTCTTTTACCCAAATTATTCACTAGCTTGATTAGGATATAGACTTTATGTACATATAGATTAAAGCCCCCTTTGCCTCCCCACCAGACCACCGCTGCCAGAGCCGCGTTCTGCCAGGCGGTTTCCTCTCGGGGTGTCGGAGGTGCGCATCTGTGCACCGCCCCGGGGGAGCCGCCCACGGACTGGAAAGAGGACTGCATCTGCGCAGCAATTTGAGGGCAAGGGAGCTGTCACTGTGCTGAATGGGAGAAAGAATGACCGAAGTGTCTTCTTTTTACCCTTATTATGGTGTTACAGGGGGAGGGGGGGATATGGACTTGGGGAATGTTTTGGCTGGGGAGGTAGG
>NW_024824428.1:0-1650 GCF_019175285.1 Sceloporus undulatus
ACCTCAACATTAGGAGGAACTTCCTGACAGTAAGGGCTGTTCGACAGTGGAACAAACTCCCTCAGAGTGTAGTGGAGTCTCCTTCCTTGGAGGTCTTCAAGCAGAGGCTGGATGGCCATCTGTCGGGGATGCTTTGATTGTGATTTCCTGCCTGGCAGGGAGTTGGACTGGATGGCCCCTGTGGTCTCTTCCAACTCTATGATTCTATGATTCTATACATAGACATAGACATATATGAGCCCATGCCAGTTTGCAACAGTTACACAGTGGTCCACACAGTAAGCATCCTGGTGGAATTTTGCTCTGCATAGTTGGAAGTAACTTTCTACTTTCTGCAAATTCTTATTATTCTACAAATTCTTTCTTACTACAAATTCTGATTACAAGTTCTACAAATTTATACAAACTCTGATCATTTAGAGAGGTTCTTGCAGCATACATACAAAAGACTTTACTGAGAGAGTGTAGGTTACCATATCCCTTCCCTATCTCAAAATGTATATGCCTACAGTTCAGGTTATGACAAAATGAGCCCTGGGTCACAAAAGCTTATGCTGCAACAAAATATGCTAACCTTTTTGCTTTTCTGATCTTTTTGAGGGAGTGGTTTAGTGAACTGAAAAAGTTTCTCTTTCATTCTTCCCTTCTCATTGGGCAATCACTATTTCTGAGCTCTAAAGAGTTCTTTGTTCCTATTTGTCCATCTTCCTTACTGCATTTACGATTTTCAGTCTCTTTGATCAAACTTCATATACTAGTATTACAAGTGAGGCATGAACTACCACATTCATTCAGGGGAGAGGGCTGTAAAAGCCACCCAACCTGTTGTGATTGCCATAGCAATATGATTAATCACTGCGATACATTTTGTTCATTGATCCTGAGCTGTTTGAACACCTTTCACATTTGGATGGTTTGTTCTAAAGCAGGGGGTGTGTTTGTGTACATTACCCTGACCAGGTCAGAATGAGGATATAAAGCATCATGTGAAGCAAACAGTTTTGGCAAGACAAGTGGGGACTCCTCTCCAGATCATAGAATCGCAGGAGTTTATCACACAAAGGAGCTTGGGAGTTTATCCTGTGAACGTCCCAGAAAAACTGTGTAATTACGTGAAACAATTTCACAAGACATCGCACAAAACCTGCCATTAAAGTGCTCACAAAGAAGCATTAACACACATCTTTTTACTTTTGAGATTTCTGCAACAATACATTTCCAATATCACTTCTGGATTTTATCACACAGGGAAAATCCTGTGCAGAAATGGGGGTTTAAATCGGGGAAAAACTGCAAAAGCAGGTTGATTTTCATATGACATCACTGTTGAAGTGGTGTTAACGCAAACAGAAAGTAGACAGAAGCCACTCCTTTTTACTTTCTGAAAATTCTGAAAGTAAAAAGCAGTGGCTTTTGTCTACTTTCTATTTGGGTTAACACTACTTTAACAATGACCTGTGTGAAAATCAACCTGCTTTTGCGGGTTTTCCCCCCAGCTTTTGAATCTTGTTTTTGCATGGGTTTTCCCCATGTGATAAACTCCTTTATTTGTGTAACTGCATGTGGTAAGCATCTGTGCAATTACTTGCCATTTTCACTTTACTTGCAGGATGCTTTAAATGCGCTTTAATCTCTCTTTAATGTTGAAAT
>NW_024824429.1:0-1650 GCF_019175285.1 Sceloporus undulatus
ATCAGCCTGAAAACAGCTGTCAGTGCAAGGGAAGCCTTCCTCCTTGTGCAAAGGCAGAGTGGGGCACTTGCACAAACGCACACAGAGCCCTCCCCAGGGAAGACTGATTCTTCCTTGGGAACCAGAGGTGCAGTTGTTGACTTGTGCAGCTGCTGCCTCCCACTGTCTCCCTGGTGACGCCCCTCCCTCTGCAGGGCTAGCAGGCTGCCTTTCTCCCTGGGGTTTGGGTTGGGAGGGCATGGGAGGGAAGGGGCTGTGTGCCAGTGGAGGTGGCAGCCACACTGTTGGCCAGCTTGCATGGCCTGGGGAGGGGGCAGTACTCAGGATGGAGCCCCTGGAGCTGGACCAGATCCAGTGTGAAGTGTCCCAAGGGAGGATGCATGCTTATCGGAAGGGTGAGCCCCCTCGCCCTGCTGTCTGTCTCCCTCTGTCTCACCTGCTTCCTCCCCTCCTCCAGCTCACAGTCTACCTGGGCAAGCGGGATTTCGTGGACCACCTGGACAGAGTGGACCCTGTAGGTGAGTTGAGCTGTGGGGGCGAGGGAAGGGGGGCCCAGGCCATGAGGGGCTGTGCCAGGCCGCCCCCTCTGGCTCTGTGGCTAGAGCAAGGATGAGGATCTTGCTCACATGCCTGCTTTTGCTGGGCTGCAGCTTCCATCATTCCTCAGCCTTGGCTGCTCATTGGCTGGTTGGGGGATGGCTGAATGGGGTTTGTACAGGGTCTCTGTTCCCTGCTATGGAGGAGGCTCCTGCCTCTTCCCTTCTCAGCCTTTTAAGGATGGAGGAGACAAGGGGAGGGGCAGCAGGTGGGGCCTCTTTTACTGCCCCCCTGACCGAGGGGAGTGAGGGTTGTCTGGGGTGGGCCTCTGCTCTGAGGCCTCCAGAGACAGACAGAAAGCCACCAGGATACCTGGGGAGGGGCTGCAGTGGATCTTCCCAGCTCTGTATTGGGGATTTTTAGCCAGGTTTCTTTTGACGTTATTTTTGCCTATATATTTTGAAAGCAATAGGAAGAAGCTTGTGGATCACACAGAGTTCTTCTAGCAATATTGTGGGACAGGGAAGAAATGTATTAACTTGTGGGGGGGGGATGAGGAAAAGAGGGCCTAGGGATGACCAGGTTCTGGCTGATTGGGGACAGAGGAGGCCACTCACTTATTTTTGCTCACCCGTTAGATGGTGTCGTCCTTGTGGATCCCGAGTACCTCAAGGATCGGAAGGGTAAGTCCTGGCAAGGGACCAGGGCCAAGGGAGGGAGCGATTCAGGGCTCAGTCTGAGCCTGGGGTGGGTTGCAGATTTTGGCAGTGGAACCCTCACTCTCAGAGGGATGAAGATGAAAGGGGCGGTCTGTGCTGGGGATTTCGGGATAGCAAGAGAAGCTCTTTAGCACCTATCCTTGATTCCCCCTCTCCTCAGTTCCTTGAAATTCGGGGCAGACTGGGAGCACTTTGTAAGAGAAAAGGCTAGAATGTGAAATGCGCAGCCAGGAAGAATGGGCATATTGTTGCCCTTCTGGCAGAAAAACCAGCCTCGATTGCTGGTGACCCTTTAAAATTTGGTGGTTGTTTAACGTTCTCGATGGAGATGGAACATGATTAATTTGAGGAGCAAAAATACAGGTAGGAAGAAAGCAGACTGGAGGCTTGAACG
>NW_024824430.1:0-1650 GCF_019175285.1 Sceloporus undulatus
TCCTGGATCTGCGCCTGCAAGCACTCTCAGCCCTTCTCTCCTGATAAGAAGGTACTTGCAGGCATGCCTCGTCTCCTGAATCACCACTAGGCTGTGGCACCATAGAAGGCCTTTCCTCAGCACTAGGACCTGGTTGGACCTCCTGCTCTGGGACTGGGGAAGCACAGCTGGGGCCTGGCAGATCAGAACTAACACCTGGCGTAGCCTCAATCAGCCCTTGCTCTGGAGGAGGCTCATTCTCCTCCTCATCCTCCGAGAGCTCATCTTGGCTGGCCATGACAATGGTTTTGACTTACAGGACCTTGAAAGCCAGGGGCCTTGGCACCAGGATATTCTCCTCCAGCTCACCTGAGTAGGCTCTCATTTAATCAGTTCTCTTGTGTAACTATATTCTGTTTGTTTATTGTTTGTTTGTTTGTTCCTGGGACTTTCACTGTCCAGATTTTTCAGATACAGACAGACATTATGGATGATTGAAAATTGTTTCAATAAGTTCAATATTTGGACTTCTGTACTGCTTACACACTGCCTGCCCAGCATTTGCTTGAGCATAGCATGTGCTACCATGGATGCCCTCAAAGTTCTCATCTATTTCCTTGACTACTAGAAACATATAATGCTAGGTGGAGTGACTGGATGGAGGATTATATGGAAGAAAAAACAGTACCCTCATGCCTTACATCACAGTGAACTAGATTGGATCCCTCATCTGCTGCTTTTTGTAGAATAATTTGTTGGGGAATTCCTATCATGGAATTAATATGTCACATCTAATTTGACCAGGGAGTACGATTTTAGAGTAGCCTTTCTGGGCCTGGCACAAATTAGTCATTTGCCTTTCTCTAAGAAAGGCCCGTTCCGCACGGGCGTAAAGTATATCCTGGGGACGTACTAGGGTTAGGCAAAATGCGTGCCTTACGCGTGCACCTAACCCAAGTACGTCCCAAGGACGTACAAAATGGCGGCGCCCTATACACATAGGGGCCGCCATTACGACATCACGAACGCGCCGCCTCTAAACGGGGCGGCGTGGATGTGACAATGTTGCACCGCGCCGTGCAAGGGCGCATAGAGCGCCCTTTCCGCGGTGTGAGAAGGAGCTCCGAAACAGAGGTTTGTGTCGCTGGTGCAGCCTTTAGACATCCCAGCCTTTTTCTGCTACAATATATGAATGTATCCCAGAAAGGCGACTAATTCACCAGGAAAAATGTTTCTGGGAAAAAGCATCCAATGTGCCACATAGTCTGTCTCTCCATCTCCTAATCTTTTCTGCTTTGGTATGGAGGTTCCAGCTTTAGAGACTGAGAAGTGCAACTGCTGGCCTAATTCCTGTATACCTCTGAGACGTCATACCTGAGAGTTTGACAGGTTGCTCATCCTGTTTACCAGGAGTTGCTGCCATAGTACATGGTATTGTTAAAGTCTGAATTTAACTTCCCCTAAATAATCAGTTGTCTAAAAACATTGACTGATTTAGCTGATGAGGCTCCAGATAATGTCCCATTGGAATAATTAATAGAATGGAATGAGAGTTGAATAGGCACCTGTTATGAAGAATGGGATCCTCAATATGCAGCTTTTCAGTCTTAATTTACAAACACTTAAATGTAGCCTTTCACTTTGTTTTTATCCCTCATCTATAGCTTTTCT
>NW_024824431.1:0-1650 GCF_019175285.1 Sceloporus undulatus
AAGCTGGTAATTTTATCAAAGAAAGAGATCAGGTTTGTCTGGCATGACTTGTTTCTCTGAAACCCATGTTGACTTTTTGTGATTATGGGTTTTAACAGGGATCAGAAATGGGGAGGAGAGTTTTAATACAAGCCTTATTCTTCTTCTTCACAAACATAGGGCTTTGGCTTCTAAGAGGAGGCTAGTCCCCCAAACAAGGCCAAAAATGGCTCCTTTGGGAGGTTTTAAAAGTCTCTCCAGTTTCTTATTAAGAGATTTTCAGACAAGAAGGAAGGAGACAGACCAGAATAATTCAGATTACCAAGAATTAAACAAACAAAAATACAAACAAACAAACAACAACAAGAAGAATAAGGATTAGACAGAAAAACAAAATGCTTATTTTTTTTAAAGGAAAACCATTATTAGGTTTTAAAAGTATAAAAACATTTTAAAAGTATAAAAACTCGACTTGGGTGCTTCTATTCTTTTACAACCGACTCAGGCTGTATCTGCACTGCAGAAATAATCCAGTTCTAAAATGTGTTAACTCTTCTAGTTCCACCCTATGGAATCCTAGGATTTGTAGTTTGTTGTGGCATTAGAGCTCTCTGGCAGAGAAGGCTAAGTGTCCAAAGGTAAAATCACAGGATTCCATAGCACTGAGCGGTTAAAGCGGTGTCAGTGTGCCTTATTTCTATAGTGCGGATGCTGCCTTCTTGGGAAAGGAGCTGATGATGGGGAAAAGAGGAGGAATGCAGAAAGAAAGCAGGTTATTGATTTATTTATGATGCATTCATTTCACATCTAGATGCAGGGACATAACCAGGGCCCTCTCCTATTCCCCATCCCCTGATCCCCCACCACTCTAAGAGGACATGGAGTATCTGTTCTGTAGGGGAGCTGCAGTGACTCTATGCTAGGTCCAGGGGCCTTTGTTTGGTGCAGAGGGAGGAAGGGGATGTCCACTTCTGCATTGGCCCAAATGAGACATTCATCACCTGCTTATGTCCCCAGCAGGATGCTGATCTCAGTGACTTTGAGTGCTGCAGGCTTCCCAGCCAAACCAAGCCTTACCCTGGTCTCTTTTCTCAGGAACTTCATCTTGGACCCTTGTACGCGCCTTTGGGGCCTCTCTTGCTGGACATGACCAAAGAGCAGGATCCCCTTGCCAACTTGATGGCCGACACAGAGGCCAAGCAGAGGAAGTTGGGATCCAACAGAAAGAGGCTACCGAGGCACAAAAGCTCTTTGGTAAGTTGCCATTCTGACTGTTAGTTTCATCTGTGTCTGGGCCGGCTCATGAAAGCAAGCGGAGAACATACTGTCCAGTCTGGCAGAGAGAGTTCTGGTTAATCCTCTGTCACCTCATTTTTTCAGGGGCTTTGAAAATTTCCTATTTCACTTTCCTCCTCCCACTTTCATCTTTCTCCTCAGGTCAGTTCAGTTGCTTCACAATGTGTTCCAAGTTCAACCACTCAAAAGAGGGAAGATGGGAGGAGGGAAGGGGGCATGGTCTTGCTTTTGCCAGGAGTCGGAGGCAAAGGAAACGTCTGTACCCTTCCTCCCTTGTGTGATCATCATTAACAACTTTGGCCATCTTGACCCCCTTCTGGTGTTATTTGTCTTGCTTTCCCAATCTGTAAAATGCTGGGGGATATGGAAGAATAT
>NW_024824432.1:0-1650 GCF_019175285.1 Sceloporus undulatus
TCTGACAGAGACAGACAAGGAGGGGACCAGGATCAACCCAAAACACAGACATGTTGATTTGAGACAGCTCTCGGCCCCAGGAGGAATCAGCGTTCGAAAAACCAAACCCTGGAACGCCAAAGGAAAATGGTGAATTTTAATAGGGGCTGAGACAAAGGAACCCTTCCAGTATAATTCATTGGCCATAGCAAAAGTTAAACATATATTCCCACCATCAGATCACAGGGTTATGAATACATTAAAGCACATTCTAGTCCCATTCCATTCTCCCTATCTGTCTTACCCCCCTTTTGGACCTTTGACTAGAGCCTGAAAGTCACTTAGCTCAAGCCGTGCTTTGACTCCTCTGCTATAAATCCCATTTGCATTTCTGGGGGCCTCAACTCCAAAAGCCACTATGTCCTATATATACTATATGCAAGCTAAATATTAATTTTTAAGACCTTCCATCTCATTAGAGGCACAAAAATCAGGAAAGGTGGCATGTTTCGCCCACTTTCTGGAACCAATTGTACAGCTGGTTGTTTAAAAATTCTCCACCTCTATCTGTAACAATTGTCCCAACTCTGCTATCAAATCTTCTTTCAATCATCCTGACCCATGCTTTCAAACTTTGCCCAGCTTCTGACTTATTTTTCAATATTCTTACATATGCAAACCTTGAAAACCTGTCAACAACCTGTTATATCTTTGCAAGAGTTGCAGAGAACAGGCTGAAGACCCCGACAAACTCTCCCAGCCTTCTCACTCTTGCTTCCACAGAAGTCTTCACCCTTCCTTCAGGATCCAGCTGGCTCTTGTAGCTTCACCCAAGACACCAGACAACTCAGTAGTCTTATATAAAAGATCTACTTTATTCTACTATATACAGCTCCAAAACTATCCAACACAACAATACTTGACTCCTCACTATCCACTACTACTACCCACTCTACAACCCACAAAATACATTGGGATGCATAGTCATTATTATAGTCAATGCATGGTACCACCCACTGTTGTCTGTTTCCACCCAGTCGGCGTGTACATCATTCTCATTGGTTCTCCTGGTTCATCCCACAATTAATGATTTCATCATCTCAGCCTTGACCACTTAACAATTCTCAGGTGTGTCCAATTATCCACTTTGCATCTCTTGTCCTTGGCATTCAGGACTTGTTAATTGTATTACCATTCACACCTGTGTGGTTCTCCATTGGCTTCTGCTGAGTCACCCTGACTCTCACATACATGTTTTATTTCATTTACTGTATATCCCATGTTGCTTTTTTCTTAACACTTGGCACCTGAGAGAAGCCTTCCAGGTAGCAAGGGTTTGTCGTTCTGTGTGCCCACTGTGATAAAACATTGTGCGACAGATCGACAATGTGCGACGTTGTTCTCTCCCTTCAGGTAGGGCCAAGGGCGAACCACACAGTGCCCAAGAATGGGATTTTGGAGCCACAAGGATTCTTCCTTGGCATAAATATAGTAATATACCGTAACGTCACATGTCAGGATTGACTCTATATGGTCTGATATGTACAGACATTCTGGTCTTAACAGTACTATGCGAGTTCAGAGAATGGAGAATATTAGGACGCAACCAAGCAAATGGCAGCAGTGTGGGAAATGCTTTGCTAGCCATTTGGGTCTCATCCAACATGAGAA
>NW_024824433.1:0-1650 GCF_019175285.1 Sceloporus undulatus
CATCATCATCATCATCTGAAGAGGCATTTTCCTCCCTTCGAGGGCAGTTTGGCGACTGGATTTTCATTTTTACTTTAATTGATTTCATGGTTATGATGCCTTTCTCCCAGAAAGGGACCCGAGGCGGCTCACAAAATAAAAATCGATTTTAAAAACTTGAATGTAAGACTTACCTTTGAGGCTCTGGAATTCCCTTTCCAGTTTCTTCCTGAGGTCCATCTGCTCCAAGAGGAGTTTTTGCAACTCATCTGCAAATGGGAAAAGCAAACCAAATTTTGCCAAGAGTCACAAATTTTAATAATAATAATAATAATAATAATAATGATAATGATAATAATAACAATAGTATGAGAAAATTATTATTATTTCTTTTTCCGCCTCCCCCCAAGGCAGCATGTTAAAATACAAAAGGTAATTAGGAACAGAGAAACCCACGGTTAAAATACAATACCATAAAATCATTAAAATTACACTCATAAGAGATATATATATACAGATTTAAAATGTCATTTTTAATCATTTGACCTTATAAGCATACCTTAAAACAGTACAGCTGTTTACCCTTAGTCCGGAATAACACAAAGGGTGTGGAAACCTTTTAGCTGCAACTAGTGCATATGTTGCATTTGATGCATTTGTTGCAATTGGTGCAATGGGTCGGCAGGTGCATTGCGCACCCCCACTATTATGGCAGTCCCTCCACTTTCTTCTCCCCATGGGAATGGTTGCAACTGGTGTAACTGGTGCATTTGGTGCAATGGGTCAGCAGATGGGAATCCAGTGGCCAAGAGGCCAGTTGGCCAAACCCCCCAAAGCCTTCCTTGCACCCCCTTATCCCCTCCCCAGGCCCTCTTACCTCTGGCCATGTTCCCAATGTCCTTCTCCCCCAGTTGGGTCCCAGTGACATCGATGCTCAGCGACTCCTCACCTGTGTCCCAAAAACAAAAGGCATTGAAAGTCAAGCAAGGGTCCCAAAAGAGCCCCCCAATTTCCCCTCCAAGGAGAAAATGCACAACATACACAGAGACACAGGGAGAGAAATGCGGCACAGCAACAGGCATTTCATCGATTCATTTTTCTTTCTTTCTTTCTTTCTGTCTTTCTTTCTTTCTCTTTCTTCCTTCCTTTCTTCTTTCAGTTCTTTCTTTCTTTCTTTCCTCCCTCCTTCCTTCCTTTCCCACCAAGCCACTGGGCTTTGGAGAGGAGAAGAAAACAACAACAACAACAATAGTTGCTTTTGCTGCTATTATTGTTGTTGTTATTAATTTCCCTCCAAGTGACTAAGCAATTGGGCTTTGGAGGGGAGAAGAAATAATAATAATGATAATGATAATAATAATTGCTGTTATTATTATTATTATTATTATCATCATTTTTTCTTTCTCCACCTCCGCCTAGCAACTGAGCAACCTAACAACAATTGTTGCTATTGTTGTTGTTGCTGTATCATCATCAACATCATCCTTAATAATAGTAACAATTGTTGCTATTGTTAATGCATCATCATCATCATTAATAAAAATTGTTGCTAGTGCTATTGTTGTTGCATCATCATCATTAATAATAATAATAATAATTGTTGCTATTGTTATTGTTGCTAATGCATCATCACCATCATTAATGATAATAATTGTTGCTATTGTTATTAAT
>NW_024824434.1:0-1649 GCF_019175285.1 Sceloporus undulatus
ACTGATGGTGATCCTAAGGTGACCCTATAATGGGGTTTTCTTGGAAATAATTCCAGAGAGGTTTTACCTTTGCCGTCCTCAGAGGCTGAGAGAGTGTGGCTTGCCCATGATCATTCAATGGCTTCCTCTGGCTGAACGGGGATTTGAACGCAGGGCTCCAGAGTTGTAGTCCAATGCTCCAACCATAGCATCACTCTGGCTCTCTGAGGGAATAGTGCTTCATCATGGCCTTGGGCAAGTCATATGCTCTCAGCCTCAGGAAAAGGCAATGGCAACCTCCTCTGAAGAAATCTTGCCAAGAAAACCTTATCATAGGATCGCCTTAGAGTCACCATAAGTCAGAAACAACACATACACAATACACCTTTTCTCTCCTACTAAGTTCTAAGTCTCTTAACAATTAATGTTTCTAAACTATGTTACAGTATAATATACTTTGATGCTCTGAAGTAACAGATCAAGGTCATGTTACTGTGCATTTCATTTAGGTTTTTCTATTACTTCCTTTCGAGAAGTTGGGATGATGAAGATGAGGCTGATGATGATGGTGATGGGGATGATGATAATGATGATGATGATGATGATGAAGAAGAAGATGATGATGATGATGATGATGAAAATAGTGAGAGTTATACTGCACGGATAGAAGAGAGAATTAAGATGTAAGTATATTTGTCAGACTTTGGCGGGTTACAAACCGCCGAAAAGCGGCGCTCTGCCTCCGCGTCTGGTTGCTGCGTCCGGGAACTGCAGCAGCCAAACTGCATGGTTCCCAGACACAGCAAAGAAGAAGTGCCAAAATGACACTTCTTCTTGCGCCCCAGATGGAACACCGCGAGGCGCTACTCACACACTCGCGGCGTCACATCCGGGGTACAACCTGCAAACGGTAAGTGTCCAGCACGTAAAGATGGCAGCGCCCGGGTGTATAGGGCGCCACCATCTTTACGCCCTCGTCATGTGCTAGGGGTGAGGCCGGTATGGACGCTAGGTCCTCGGCCAACCCCTAGCACGTGATGGGGGTGCCGCAAAGGCCCGTTTCTAACGGGCCTTTGTTTTCATAAAATGGAGAGGAAATGCAACTCCTATAGTAATATCTGTCCAAAAAAAGAATAAGGATTTTAAAATTAAAACTAATGGCAAAATGTATAGATTGGCAAAGCAGCTGCTTGCAAAGGTGAGTAACTGCTAGGCCATTCTACTGATTTTGCGATTAGTTTTGCTAATCTACTGATTTTGCTCTAAAGGACTGCTCTGTCTTCCCCAACAGGAACGGCAAGTGTGCCAATGGGAAAAATCGATTCCAAACAGGACCGCTTTTTATAGTTGGAATAAGCCATTTGTCAGACCTTGTTTTCATAAAAAGTAGAGAAAATGCAACTCCGATAGTAATATATAGAGGGATGTCCTATCATGTGAAAACTTCCTTTTTCACTTTGAAATGGTGCAATTCAAAGCCAGAATTATCACCTCATGGAGATGTGAAAATCTGGGAGGAAGAGCTGAAAAATGTGGAGGGAGGATTCTTCCTGAAGCATTTTTTTAACTGGAAAAGTTGGAAAAAAATGGATTAAAACCTTTTGGTTTAGAATTTAGGACCTAGTTTTCACATATTTACTGCCCCAAATCACTTAAAACTATGTAAGAAC
>NW_024824435.1:0-1649 GCF_019175285.1 Sceloporus undulatus
AAAAAAGTTAGAAGCCCACAAAACCTTATAGCATCAGTTGGTTATAGCAAAAACCACAATTTGCTGCAATTGAAAAGCAGGGATTGGAAAAGTTACTTATTTTGGACTACACCTCACAGCCAGAGTGACGGGGGTTCTGAGAGGTGTAGTCCCAAACCAGTAACTTCTCTGAGATTTCACTGCAAGGTCGGCCATCTGTTATAGCATAAGGTTTTGTGGGTTTCTTTAGAATAACATGCCCAGTTTAACAGACTGGCGACTTGGGCCAAAACTGATTAATAAAAATTGCAGAGTTAGAAGAGGCCATCTAGTCCAACCTCACGTGCAGGAACACACAACTAGAGGAGTTTCCCCAAGGGATGGCCACCCAACTTCTTTTCAAAGACCTCCAAAGAGGGAGAGTTTTCAACAGTTCCCGCTTTAGAGGATACATGTGGAAGGAATGGTGGAGAGTGGAACCCATTGGAGTCCATTGAATTGTTGTTGTTGATGTTGTTGTTGTTGCTGTGTGCCTTCAAGTGCTTTTTGACTTATGTCAACTCTAATGTGAACCTATCATAGGGTTTTCTGGCAAGATTGGTTCAGAGGAGGTGTGACTTGCAGTGGGTTTTCATGGCCGAGCGGAGATTCAAACCCTGGTCTCTAGAGTCATATTTAACACGCTAACCACGGCACCACATTTCTTTACAGGATATTTTAAATGCGGGAAATTGTTGTGTCTGTTCACAATGCAACATTAAGGAATTTATAGAACCTGTCACAAGATGGAAGTTTTAAATTCACATCCTTTACTGCTTGTCAGACTTCAAATGTAATTTACTGCATATCGCTGTCTGTCTGTGCTAAAAGTAAAATAAAGAATTTATCTACAGATTCTCCCATTATGAACATTTCCAGTTAGCAAGACTATCATCAGAATGCCTTTCTTTTGTGTGGTCTAGACGTAATAAAACCTAGAATTCACCAAGATGCAAAACATATACTTCTAAAACAAGATGCAGGATGGATTTTTAAATTAGACTCTTCTCAGCCTAAAGAACTGAATCATAATAACATTGATTTCTGGGTTTTTTGTTGTAACTTTTGCTTTAATTTCTATGTGTTAACTTTCTTCCCTCACGCATCCACTTGTTTTACCATTATTTTTCTGATAATTATCACAATCTGAGGAAGTTGATTGCAAAATGGCCAAAATGTTGCATATGTTGCCATCCTTAAAATTATTGGTGCGACTTAACATTGTTGTTCAGCCTTCAGACTCTTAATAACAAAAAGGGCTTTTTAGATATGTCCACAGCAAAAGGAAGAAGAAGGAAATGGTAAGACCACTGCATGAAGAAGATGACAAAATGCTAACAGAAGACAGAGAAAAGGCAGAATTATTCAACACTTTCTTTGCCTCAGTCTTCTCAGAAAAGGCAAAGGGAGCTCAACCTGAGGATAATGGAGCAGAGGACAGAATAGGGGAATTTCAGCACAGAATAAGTAAAGCGATAGTACAGGAATACCTTGTTAATCTAAATGAATTTAAGTCTCCAGGACCAGATGAACTACATCCAAGGGTACTAAAAGAACTGGCAAATGTAATATCGGAGCCATTGACAATAATAGTCTTTGAGAACTCCTGGAGAACAGGAGAAGTCCCAGCA
>NW_024824436.1:0-719 GCF_019175285.1 Sceloporus undulatus
AAAAAAAAATAAAGCGTCACAGTGAGGTGTGGAAGGTTCCCATAATGGACTCCGGGGGGCAGGCGACTGGATCGGTTCCCAGATGCTTCCCCTCCACCTCAGGACTCCTTTTATGTTTCTCTTCCCTTGGGAGTTTCCCTCTTTCCTTTCTTCCTTCTCCTCCTTTAACCTAAATCCCATCAAGGGGTCCAAGGCTCCTTCAGCATGTTCGTAGAAGTGGGGGGAGACAATCTTCCTGGTACTGAGGGTCTCTCTGTTGACCCTCCTCTGCAGGGTTGTTGTGAAGGGAAAGATATATATTTGGAATGTCTGTGTCTGCCTAATACGGATCCTGTGGGTTTCTATGCCTACTTTGCAGGTTGCCAGGGGGATGTCCCTCTCCCCAGAAGGGGATTTGAGGTCCCTGTCTGCCTCCTCTTGGCTTTGGCCTAGATTTGGTCTCTTCTCTCTCCCCCCAGACAGAGCCCCCTTCCCCTAGGACCTCAGGGAAATTCCTCCCCCCCCCAAAAAAAATGTTGTTTCCAATGCTATTGAACCCTCTCCTGTGTGATGCTTTTCATTTGTCACAAAAATCTTTTGACTGGGGGCCTCCCTTCTTCTGAACACCATCTCCGCCCCTCCCAGAGATGAAAAGGGTGCCCCCTTCCTGGAAAGTAAAAAGGAGGGCCTAGCCAAGCCAAATGTCTCCCCAAATGAGTAAACAGAAGGGAGGGTCTGTC
>NW_024824436.1:819-1649 GCF_019175285.1 Sceloporus undulatus
GAACCCTCTCCTGTGTGATGCTTTTTATTTGTCACAAAAATCTTTTGACTGGGGGCCTCCCTTCTTCTGAACACCATCTCCGCCCCTCCCAGAGATGAAAAGGGTGCCCCCTTCCTGGAAAGTAAAAAGGAGGGCCTAGCCAAGCCAAATGTCTCCCCAAATGAGTAAACAGAAGGGAGGGTCTGTCTCTGCCCCACTTTCCAGAAGGGAGGGCAGTCCTCAAAGCTCTTTCTATTTTTGGATCACCCTGCCTCCTCCCTCCATGGCCATGCCTCTTCCCAAGGGTCCCCCTAACTCCTTTACTCATAATAAGCCCCCTTATGTACCTGAGCACCAAGGAATCCCCAAGGAAGGGGAAGGGAAGGAAGGAGGGAGGGAGGGAGGGAGAGGAGCCCTGGCAGGGCCCCTGCCTTTGTTTTTTTTTTGGGGGGGGGAGCAGAGGGGTTTTCTTTCTTCTTATAACCCCCCCCCCAAAGGATCCTCCAGAAGACCCTCCAAACATACCTCCGAACGAACGAAGGCTCCCCCTACTTCCCTCCCTCCCTCAGAATAAAGGACTATTAGAGAAGCAATGGCTTCAGGGGCTGAGGCTGCACATGCACACATGCCCCCAAAGACCCCTCCATAGCATATGGAGGAATCGCCAAGGCTTTGCTTATTCCTCTGGTGACCTTTGCAGGAAGGGTTTTCCCCGATGGACTCTGAGCCCATCGCAGACTGTCCCTTCCCTGAGCCTTGCTCTCCTGGAGGCTCAGAGGGGATTTTGGGGGTCCTGGGCACCTCCTCTTCTTAGGGACCCTGAGGCCCAGGTTCAGATGACAAATGGCCAT
>NW_024824437.1:0-1649 GCF_019175285.1 Sceloporus undulatus
CTTCTTGCCTGAATCATTGAGACTGGCCCATTGTGATTTCAGTCTGATCCTCCTTGGATGAAGGATTGAGATGGTACTATTGTGACTTCAGGGTGTGGTGCTCTTTACCTGAAGGACTGAGACTGGCCCATTGCAACCTCATGCTGATGCTCCTTTCCTGAAGGATTGAAACTGGACCATTGTGATCTCAGCCTGAGGTTCCTTGCCTGAAGAATTGAGATGGTACTATTGTGATTTCAGGATGGTACTCTTTACCTGAAGGATTCAGACTGGCCCAATTTGAACTCAGGCTCATTATGACTTCACGTTGATGCTCCTTGCCTGAAAGACTGAGACTGGCCCATTGCAACCTCAGGCTGATGATGCTCCTTGCCTGAAGGATTGAGAGGGGAGAATTGTGACTTCAAACTGGTGCTGTATACCTGAAGGATTGGGACTGGCCCATTGCGTGTCAGAACTAGTGTATAAGAGTTCTGTCATAAAGGGTAAAAATATTAGGGTTTGATTATTAGAGTTAATGTAGGAGTTATAGTTGTGGTTCATAGTAGGTAGTGTAGAGTGATGGGTTATAGAAAGCATGTAGTGGGAAATGATAGAAGAACATATGGAGTGACTTTTAGATGAAGGAGGGCGTTTGGAAAGAGGGATGGGGTTGCAGCTGGAGACTGGTTATCAAGGAGGAGTGAAGCTGGCTTGGGAAGACCGCTCTTCAAGGTGAGTCTGTCTGGGAGAAGGGAAGGGGAAGTATAGACAACCTTGGTATCTATGCAACCTCCACTTGTGTTGCTTTAGCTTGGGAATTGGGGTCTGGCTTAGGGAGGGGTTGAGTGGGTTAAGAAGGGAGCAAGTTCCTTTGGACTTCAGACTTTGCAAAAAGGTGTTAATGAATGTTTCTGCCTGGATTCATCAATAAAGCTTCTGTTGTTTCGAATGAGTTTTATTTTTTGAGCACAGGACTGACTCCAGATCTCACAGTTTGCAAAGTCTCAGAGTCTTAACTCCAATGTAGACCCAGGAACAAGAACAGTCCTTGGGGGACCCAGTGGTTCTGAAGAGTCCAGTGGTGGAGGAGCAGGTGCCTTCTTCAGAGGAACTAGGGCCAAGCCCAAGACTGGGAAACCTCCTGAAGCTCACACCATCCAGGGCACCACTGGAGGATTTGGGTTTCCGGCCCCAGACTGGGGAAAGGAAGGCCTTCGGGGGGCAGAGAGACAGCCTGGGACCTGGCAATGGGGGAGTCGCTTGATAGCCGCCCCAGGACAGAAGAACCCCAGGTAGACGTTTATCGAATGGAGGAAGACATAAAGGAATGAAAGGACCTTATGAAGTGGATGGTGTCCAAGTTAAAGATGTAAGACAAATGTGTGAGTTCTGACTTAAACCCAGAGCTGAAGAACCAAAGAACCAAGGAATGGTGTTTTAAAACGAGGTAAAGAACTAAACAAGATGGTTCCGCACAGAACATTGATGTGAAGGAGGGATTTGGCAACTGAGACAAGGAAAGGCTGAGGAATATGGAAGCTGAAGAGGGGAGATGTTCAGGTGTGTCAAACTATGACCGGGAAGGTGCTTTTTCTCCTGAGTTGCAATAAAGAGGAACTGACAGGACAACGGACTAGTTTGAACAGAATGATCTGCCTTTGAACAGC
>NW_024824438.1:0-807 GCF_019175285.1 Sceloporus undulatus
ACGCTCCAGTCCTAAGGACTTGAGTGCAGCTTTGGTGTGACTTTTGGACTCTTAGGACTCATGCATCATTGAAATACCATACCTCCAAAGTGACTCGAAGCAGCTTTATTTTGGCCTGTCTGTAACAGGCCAATATTGCTTTTACAGGATGTTGGCCTTTGTGTGCTCTACTGTTTCTGGTTCGCTTTAGAATCATAGAATTGTAGAGTTGGAAGAGACCACAAGGGCCATCCAGTCCAACCCCCTACCATGCAGGAACTCTCAATCAAAGCATCCCCGACAAATGGCCATCCAGCCTCTGTTTAAAGACCTCCAAGGAAGGGGACTCCACTGCCCTCCGAGGGAGTCTGTTGCACTGTCAAACAGCCGTTACTGTCAAGAAGTTCCTCCTAATGTTGAGGTGGAGTCTCTTTTCCCGTAGCTTGCATCCTTTGTTCCGAGTCTTGTTCTCTGGAGCAGCAGAAAACAAATTAGCTCCCTCCTCAATATGACATCCCTTCAAATATTTAAACAGGGCTATCATATCACCTCTTAACCTTCTCTTCTCCAGGCTAAACATCCGCAGCTCCTTAAGCCGTTCCTCACAGGGCATGGTTTCCAGGCACTTCATCATATTAGTTGCCCTCCTTTGGACACGCTCCAGTTTCTCAACATCCTTTTAGAATTGTGGTGCCCAGAACTGGACACAGTATTCCAGGTGGGGCCTGACCAAAGCAGAATAGAGTGGCACTATTACTTCCCTTGATCTAGACCAGGGGTAGGCAACCTTTTTGAGCCGGGGGCCGGGTTGGTGTCCCCCCAGACAAC
>NW_024824438.1:907-1649 GCF_019175285.1 Sceloporus undulatus
GAAAAAATTTGATGATTTTTAAAAAATGTTAATATAAATGCATGTTTCTTAGGCATGATCAAAATGGAGGACATTTGGGCATTATTCCTAGACAGGTTGCAGAAATGGACTTCCCTTTCTGGCCAACTCCCCCTCCCCCCATTCCAAACAGCACATTTGGACATTGAACATGGCTTTACTTAAGATGGCCTCTTGCATATTTCAGAGGCTTATTGCATAACCAAACTCTTTGGGTTTCATACTGAACATGGGTTCACATGGCTATGCATATTGAACATGTCAAGGTGGTTTCACCGTTCCTGCACTAAGTGTACTTCTCAGAAGTGTGTACTTGGTCAAGGGACTTTGGTTTTTCTTCACTGCGCATGAGTTTGTAAAAATCACAGCAATTTAGATTGGCCTTGCCTCAGAGGCTTTCTGATATCAATATCACCATTAAAGAACCAAAAACACACAGAAAAGGCACTTTGGAAAGTCACACTCTCTTGGCTTCAGAAACAGTGCGTGCATGCCTCTCAAGCTGTCTTATATCATCACCATCATCACCAACACCACCACCCCCCCCAAAACACACTTTGGAAGGTGACACTCTCTCGGCTTAAGAAACAGTGCCTGCATGCCTCTCAAGCTGACTCATATCATCATCATCATCATCATCATCACACTATCACTGTCAAACCAAGGGAGACTTGTTAGCATTAAAAGCACCCAAAATAAAAATTTAAAAAACTTTGAGGCCTCT
>NW_024824439.1:0-1649 GCF_019175285.1 Sceloporus undulatus
TCTTCTCCCATAATTGTGAAATTCTGGCATCCATGGATTGCCTTCTTCTTCTTCTTATTATTATTATTAACCTTTATTTATGAAGCGCTGTAAATTTACACAGCGCTGTACATGCAATCTTTTTAGTTAGACGGTTCCCTGCCCTCAGGCTTACAATCTAAAAAGACATGATACAGAAGGAGAAGGGAGTGGTGACGAGAAAGGGTAAGAGGTCCAGCAGTTCCTCTCAACCTCCGAGGCCTGGACCAAGGCAGATGGACTGGAGGGAGGGCAAGGCTTCATAATGGATGGTTAATTATTATCCAGGGAAAATACATAATCACAAGTAGGATAATACATATACAGTACATAGGAATACAGGAAATGGATCGATAAACAGCCAACAACAGAACATCAGATAGTAAGCGACAATTATGCGATGCCTGGGAAGGCTTCTCTGAATAGGATGGTTTTCAGCTCCGTTTTGAAGCTGGTTAAAGAAGTGATGGCTCTTGCTTGTGGAGGAAGAAGGTTCCAGGAGTGAGGGGCAGCAAGTGAAAAGGGGCGAATCCGGGATGGGGCAGAGGAAATCCTGGGCTGAGACAGGAACCCTTGACTACCAGAACGGAGGGCCCTGGTGGGAAGGTGAAGAGAAAGAAGGTCTGATAAGTAAGGAGGGGCCAGTCCATGGAGGGCTTTGAATGTCGACAGCAGGAGCTTATACTGAATGCGGAAAGGGAGAGGGAGCCAGTGAAAGGATGCCAACACAGGAGAGATGTGGTCAGAGCGGTGGGTGGAAGTGATAATGCGTGCAGCTGAATGCTGGACAGAGATTAAAGGACGGAGGTGAGAAAGAGGAAGCCCAGCCAGGAGGACGTTACAGTAATCAAGTCGTGAGATCACTAGGGCATGGACCAGGATCTTGGCAGTAGAGGCAGTGAGATATGGTCGGATTTTGGCAATATTGTACAAAAAGAATCTACAAGCCTTGGCTGTGGTCTGGATCTGAGGGATACACGACAGAGAAGAGTCAAAGATAAAGCCAAGACTGCGGGCTAGCTGGACTGGTTGAATGGAAATGTTGTCCACAGAGACAGAAAAGGAGTGTTGAAGGTTGGGCTTAGGAGGAAAGACAAGAAGCTCCGTCTTGGACATGTTGAGCTTCAAACGCCGATGGCGCATCCACTGCGAGACAGCTGTAAGGCAAGATGAGACTTGCTGTTCAAGCCTTGGAGAAAGGTCAGGGGCAGAAAGATACAGCTGGGTGTCATCGGCATACAGATGGTAGGAAAAGCCAAAAGAGCTAATGAGTTTTCCTAAGGACAGTGTGTAGAGAGAAAACAGAAGGGGAGCCAGAACAGAGCCCTGGGGAACTCCAACAGATAAGGGAACAGGAGAAGAAGTCTGACCCCCTGCAACTACTGCAAAAGATCTGCCAGACAAGTAAGATCTAAACCATGATCTTAAAAGATCTAAATTGTTGTCATTTTCCAAAATATGTCTGTCTGTCTGTATATGTGTGTGTGTGTGTGTATGTGTGTATGTATGTGTGTGTACACACACACACACACACACACTTATACACACATACATATATATAGACTTTGGGTTGGGAGGAGTGATTTCCTTGTTAATCTGTGTATTGTTCTGTTGTTGTATTGGAAGGCCTC
>NW_024824440.1:0-1649 GCF_019175285.1 Sceloporus undulatus
GGAAGGCGCTGCTAGGGCCAGAGGGCAGGCAGTGGGGCCTAGTGGGCAGAGGCCTCAGGGCAGGCTCTGGTCTCACTCTATCTTTGAAGAGTGTTGAAAAGAGTGGGTCCATGGGCAGCAGCAAGAGTCTACATTAGCTTTAGAGCATGCTTTTGTGACTTGGGTTTGCTGAGTAGGAACACAGCAATCTTACACCTGAGATTGTCCAGGCTCTTTGGAAAGTGAGGTTGTCAATAGGTGTGCATTGCAAATCTTCCGTTCTTCATCCTTCCTAGTCTTTTCTCTAAAGCCTGTTTCTCCCTTAGAAGTTCTTTCAGGGAGGTTTTCCAGGAAAGGGTTTAATTTGTCAAGGAGTCGCTTCAGGCCCTTCAGGGCCATTCTTTCTGTTGTTACCTTGAGGCTCAGAGGCAGGAAAGAAAGGCTCCACTTCTGGATGGAGGTCCTCCATTATTCCCCTTTTGGTTATTGCTTACTCTCCCATGTCTGTCTTTCTGCCCATTTAAACCTTTAAAAGGGTTTAAAGGAGGGGCAGCTTGGAAAAACAGTTCCTGCCTTTTAAAGAAAGAGATTGTATCTGTTTATAAGAAGATATATATCTCCATACAATCCGCCCCGCACTCTCAGGTCGGCCGGGAGGCAAATGTTAAAAGAGTTCCAAAGGCTAGCTCTGGAACTCGCTTCCCGATGAGCTCCGCTCGACCCCCTCCCTAGACCAATTTAAGAAAGGGCTAAAAACAGACCCCTAATGCCCTGTTGTAAGTCCTGCTCTCCCTCGCTGTCGCTGTTGTTATATTGATGCCATATTGGAATTATATTTGCTAGCCTGGAATTGTTATTGTTATTTTTATAAGATTGATGTTTTTATTGTATTGATGTTTTTATTGAACTTATGTGTTGTGTGATTGTATAATCCACCACTGTAACCCGCCTTGATCCCTGGAAAGGCAGGCTATAAATAAAGCTTTTGTTATTTATTATTATTATTATAAATTTCATTCATTAGTTTATTTCATTCTATATATATATATATACACACACACACACACACACACACACAGATACACACTCATCCCTCCATATTTGTGGCTTTGATTATTCACAGATTTGATTCATATCCACCGAATCTGTTGCAAGAACTGTAGAAATACTACACCTCTATTTGTAATGATATGTATTTTAAATGGCGATTTGGTCAATGCATTGTATTGATAATGGTTGTATTATTTTCTTGAATGTATTTTATATGACATTGTAGCTTTCATCTTGTAATTGTTGTTTTTATTGTTGTAATCTCACCTCGATCCGCAGAGAGAGGAGGGAAATATGAATATATTATTATTATTACATATTATTATTATTATTATTATTATTATTATTATTGAGTCCATTACCACAAGGACAGAATCCATTGTATGACTACAAATCCCAAACTTACAAATAAACACTGGGCAACTTACATGTTTACAACACATAACAAACATAACACAACATACAACTTTGTCATCAGACCTTTGATTTTCTAAAGCACACATCGCATAAACCAGTCCTTCCTCCTCTTTGGCCTCATCTTGTCTCAAGCGATAGACCTTTCATCTCAATGTGGATCTAAGGTAAACCTGACTCTTCTCTTGTTGTTCTTGACATACATC
>NW_024824441.1:0-1649 GCF_019175285.1 Sceloporus undulatus
ACAACATCATTACATAAAAACAATAAAAACCCCTTAGCCCAACCACACGGCCACGAGTGAGGAGGGAGGCCCATAGGATGTTTAGTCGGGGAATGCCTGATTAAATAGGAAGGTTTTGAGTCCCTTCCTAAATTGGGCCAGGGTGGTAGATGAGCGGAGCTCTATGGGCAGCGTGTTCCAAAGGGCTGGGGCAGCTGTGGAAAAGGATCTTCTGGCCGTAACGGCCAACCTTGCCCCAGGCACCTTCAGGAGTTGCTGCCCAGATGTTCTGAGGGTGCGAGGCGGAATGTACGGGGAGAGACGGTCCTTCAGGAATCCTGGGCCCAAGCCATTTAGGGCTTTATAGGTAATAACCAACGCCTTATATTGAGCTCGGAAGCGAATAGGCAGCCAGTGGAGATCTTTAAGCACCGGTGTTATATGGCTGGTCCTGGAAACACCAGTGACCAGCCGTGCTGCCATGTTCTGCACTACTTGCAGCTTCCGAGTGTGGTATAAGGGTTGCCCCATGTAGAGTGCGTTGCAGAAATCCAATCTCGAAGTTACCAGAGCGTGTACAACAGTTTCAAGGTCCCTCTGGGCCAGATATGGGCGCAGCTGGCGAATCAGCCGAAGCTGATAACAGGTACTCTTGACCGTCGCATTCACCTGAGCAGTCAGGTGAAGGGACGAGTCAAGAAGCACCCCCAGACTGCGCACGGAATCCTTCACAGGGAGCGTGACCCCATTCAGGACAGGTGGAACCACCGCCATTCCTGGACCAGGGGGACCTATCACTAGTACCTCCGTTTTCTCTGGATTAAGTTTGAGTCGGTTTTCCCTCATCCAGCCCATTACTGACTCCAGACAGGCCACGAGAGGAGAGACGCCATCCCCAGTCACTGCATCAGTCGGAGACATAGAGAAAATAATTTGGGTGTCATCAGCGTACTGATAACCCCGCGCCCCATGTCTCCAGATGATCTCTCCCAGCGGTTTCATGTAAATGTTGAATAGCATGGGGGACAAAATGGCTCCTTGAGGGACCCCGGTTTTAAGGGCCCGCTCGCTGGAGCACACGTCCCCCAGCTGCACCATCTGGGACCTCCCGGAGAGGTAGGAACGGAACCACTGAAGCGCAGTGCCCCCCAATCCCCACCTCAGCCAGGCGTCCCAGAAGGATACCATGGTCTATGGTATCGAAAGCCGCTGAGATGTCCAAGAGCACCAACAGGGACACGCTTCCCCCGTCGATGCCCAGACGGAGATCATCGACCAAGGCGACCATGGCCGTCTCAACCCCGTGACCCGCCCGGAAGCCAGTTTGAAATGGGTCCAGATAATCCGTTTCATCCAAGACCGCCTGAAGCTGGATCGCAACCGCTCTCTCGATCACCTTCCCCAAGAATGGTAGCAGTGAAACAGGCCGATAATTATTATGTACCAGGGGGTCAAGGGAGGGCTTCTTTAGGATCGGTCTTACGATGGCCAATTTAAGATCCGATGGAAATCGCCCTTCCCTGAGAGAGGTGTTAATTATCCGGCGTAACAATGTCGTTACCACCGGTCCCCCCCTGGGCCGCTAACCACGAGGGGCAGGGATCAAGAGAGCAGGGATCAAGAGATGCATTTTTTCCACCTTTATTTTTAGCCCCCTCACTGATTTCCAT
>NW_024824442.1:0-1649 GCF_019175285.1 Sceloporus undulatus
ATTATAAAATAGTTAGTGGTTGATAACTTTTATTTTATTTGCTTTTTTCAGGAAAAACAATTTATCTATATAAGGTGTGACCTGTCCAATTAATTGTAATCCTAAATCCAAATCACAAAAATATGAATGTTTCAGGATAGGAGTTAACACACTTCCTGAGCTAAATCAAATTGAACTCAGTGGAATACAACTGGGAGTATGCATGCTCAGAATCATACTCTTCATCCACTTATTCAAATCTAATTCAGCCCTAAACAAGTTTATGCATAAGTAAATCCACCTACAGTTTCTTGTTAAAAGCTCAGGTCTTAAGTTGCTAGGTGATAGAGAAAAAAATATACTCTTTTCTTCAAGCACTTTCCTTCAGGAGATCACACACAGTTCTGTCATTTAGGAGTATGTTTTACATTCGAGAATAAGGTGTGTCATTTCCTGTGCTTTCCCACTAAATATAATTTACCATTTTTGGCGTTCAGCATCCCAATTTGCTCAGAAATGCCCTTTAATGTATAATTTTGTTTTCTAAGCTGACTCTTAAAAATGTGTTCATCTGCTTTGACTTCTGAGCATGCCTCTTCTGTGTGTCTCTAGTCTATCCGTGCTTTCAGTTCCATCTGTGTCTATATAAAAGGGGAGGGAGATGTGTTAGTAGTTAACTTTCTAACATAGATGCAGTTTGACCTGCAGTATGGTAGACACCAGCTTTGATGCCATTTGGGTGCTTCTTAAAAACTTACATGCTTGACCAAACATTTCCTGCCTTTAATACTTAGTTTCATAAGATTTTTTTTTTACTAAAAAAAACAGTGGGCTTTGGGGTTATATTTGTATTTTAATTCAATTGTTGCACATTACCATGTAATTTTGTTAATGCGGAGCAGAAAATAAATACAGTCAGCCCTCCATTTTCACATTCTCGACTCCCTCATGAAAATGGGGTTTCACCTATATTCAAGCCCCATTTGCTTGAATATAGGTGTGGGCACACAAGTATGCGACCTGTTTATTCTCCTTCTGTTCGTCCCTCACACATAAGCGAGGGACACGGGTCTGAAGACCACGAGAATGGAGGGAAGACTCTATTTTAGGTATTGTATATGGATCTCATGAATGATTTGGAAAAGCCATCCCTTAAGAGCTGAGCAGTGTCCATAATTATACTCTACAAATACTACAGATATTATATAAGTTGGTGTCATATGCTGAATCCTTTACAATAAATTCCCTGATAGCCTTGGGCTTTGACTAGCCCTCAGTATTGACTTGCTATAAAAGGCAGCAAATATTTTCTACCATGCCCTTTTCTGCCACTCTTCACTTAATTCCAAAATAATATATTATATCCATGTATTACCTGGCCTGAAGATTGTGCGTTAGTGCACTTTCTTGAACTGTCAGTTCCACGTGCACCATATTAGTAGTACACTACATTGTATAGTATAATAAATGATATTATACTATACAAAATACTCCACATGTACTATTGTAGTAGTATCATAGTATCTTAGCAGTGGCGGTTTTCTTCTTAAAGGAAGCCATAACTAAATTTAGTAATTTTCTTCCCACTGTATCAAAAATGGTGCAGTTTTTGAAAACTATTTGCAGTTCAAGACTTATTCTGCACAAAATTCTCATGTGGTATTTTTGTG
>NW_024824443.1:0-1649 GCF_019175285.1 Sceloporus undulatus
TTGTGTCGCATAATTAATGCATCATTCAGGGAGGGAAAATTTCCATCTAGCTTAAAATTAGCAATGGTCAAACCATTGCTTAAAAAACCCTCCCTGGACCCCCAATAAGAAACAACTATAGGCCGGTCTCACTATTAGCATTTTTAGGTAAAGTGATCGAGAGAGCAGTTGCCTTCCAACTCCAAGCTGTCTTGGATGAAACCGATTATCTGGACCCATTTCAAACTGGCTTCAGAGCGGGATATGGAGTTGAGACTGCCATGGTCGCCTTAGTCAATGATCTCCGTCTGGGCATCGACAGGGGAAGTGTGACCTTCTTGGTGCTCTTGGACATCTCAGCGGCTTTCGATACCATCGACCATGGTATCCTTCTGGAACGCCTGAGGGAGTTGGGTATCGGGGGTTACTGCGCTCCAATGGTTCCGTTCCTACCTCTCAGGCAGATTCCAGATGGTGCAGTTGGGAGACACTTGCTCCTCTAAGAGGGAACTCACATCTGGTGTCCCTCAGGGGGCTATTTTGTCCCCCACCTTGTTTAACATTTACATGAAATCTCTGGGAGAGCTCATCTGGAGACACGGGGTGCGGTGTTGTCAGTACGCTGATGACACCCAGATATGTTTCTCTCTGTCCCCGACTGATTCAGTGACTAAGGATGGGGTCTCTCTTCTGACTGCTTGCCTGGAGTCGGTAATGGGCTGGATGAGGGAAAACAAACTCAGTTTGAATCCAGAGAAAACGGAAGTACTTATGATAGGTTCCCCAGGCCCAGGGAAGGAAATTTATCCACCTGCCCTGAACGGAGTCACACTTCCCCTGAAGGACGAAGTTCGCAGTTGAGGAGTACTTCTGGACTCGTCTCTACAGTTGACATCTCAAGTGGATGCGACGGTCAGAAGTGCTTGCTATCAACTTCAGTTGATACGCCAACTGCAACCCTACCTGGGCCAAAGGGACCTTGAAACTGTTGTACGTGCTCTGATAACCTCTCACTTAGATTTCTGTAATGTGCTCTACATGGGGCAACCCTTGTACCAAGCCCGGAAGCTTCAGCTAGTACAGAATATGGCAGCCAGATTGGTCACTGGTGTTTTCAGGTTTGACCATATAACACCTATTCTGAAAGATCTGCACTGGCTGCCTATTTGCTTCCGAGCACAATACAAGGTGTTGGTTATTACCTATAAAGCCCTACATGGCTTGGGCCCGAGTTACTTGAGGGACCACATCTCCCCATATAATCTGCCCCGCACACTCAGAACAACTGGGAAGAACTTGCTGGAAATTCCACCTACTAAATTTGTTACTACATCCCAGATGGCCTTCTCAGTAGCGGCCCCACAAATCTGGAACAGTCTTCCCGAGAAGCTCCGCCTTATCACCCCCCTGGAAACATTTAAAAAGAGGCTTAAAACCTTCCTCTTCTGTCAAGCCTTCCCCTCTAGAAAATGAAGTTGTGTATTTTGATCCCATCGACTCTCTGCCTCACCCTACTGAATGACTGTTTTAGATTTGTATAGTGTATATTGTGTTACTGGTTTTATCTATTTTTATGGTGTGTTTGTAACTGGTTTTAATTCTGTGTAAACCGCTTTGATCTTTTGGAAAAGCGGTATATAAATAAAATTTATTATTATTATTATTATTAT
>NW_024824444.1:0-1649 GCF_019175285.1 Sceloporus undulatus
CCCTTCCATTGGTCTTTTTAGCAGTCCATGGTATTCTCAGAACTTCTCTAGCACCACATCTCAGATTAGCTGATTTTTTTTTCCTATCAGTTTTCATCACTGTCCAGCTTAAACAACCATACATAGGGAAATACAATGGCATTGACAACCCTAGCTTTGGTATTCAATGATAAATTGTTACACTTAAGGATCTTGTCTAGTTCCTTCATAGCTGTCCTTCCAAGTCTTAGAGGGAATACAGACTGGCAAAAAGGGGCAGTGAGACACCACCTTTTTCTGCCCCGGATGGAGAGTGTCTGGATTCCTCCTTAAGACGAAGTGCATGTTAAACAATTAAAGATCCGAGAGGCCTAAAAAGAACCCATTCCTGGCAGCCCATTCATATGCCACATGCAGGGCACCATTGGTGTGTTCGCACACAATCATGACATCCATGCAGCACGGTGCTGTTTAGGTGCTGCACCACACAGACATCATCAGCACGCACCCCATCTGGATGGGGGTGTGGCAAGATGGTGCCTGTGCGCCGGTAGTAGGGCTGAAAGCATGTGGATGCCCAGCCCTACCTAACCCTAATTTCATCCCCAGGCTGGCGCAAAACGTTGGTCTGTACCAGGCCTTAGTCTTCTGATTTCTTGAATGCAGTGTCCACTCTGATTGATGATTGAGCCCAACTATTTCTTAGAGTATTTCATTCTCTTCATCATCTATTTTAAAATTATGTAGATTGCCTGTGGTCATAATTTCTTAATGTTTAGCTGTAAACCTGCCTTTGGACTTTCTGCCTTGACCTTTTTCAATAATCTTTCCATATCTCTGATATTTTCTGCTAATATTACGGTGTCATCTCAGAGCCTCTTCATATTTCTATCTAGAAATGGGCAGAGTGCTCCTCCACATTAGGTCTGAATAATAGAGATATTATTTCCTGTGATTTTTTTTATGTCTCTATTAATGCAATTTACAACCACATCAGCCTTTTTCTGCAGCCTCATCATGTTGCTGACTCATATCCAGCTTATGACCAAATGCAATCCTGTGTTCATTTTCATGCATCCTATTATCAAGTGAGGCATCCACTCTCCCTTAGAAGTACTGAAAAAATAGATACAGTACTGACATTTTACATTTTTGGCTTCTAAGCATTTCTAAGCCTGTCTCCTTTAGTAATAATTTTTTAGGCTTCTTGAAATTAGAAATCATTGTAGAACATTTTTCCATTTAACAGTTTGCTATACTATGAGCCCGTACAGACAGGCCAAAATAAAGCTGCTTTGGGTCACTTTGGAGGTACGCTGTTTAAATGATGCATGTGTCCTAGGAGGCCAGAAGCTGCACCAAAGCCATGCTCTAGTCCTAATGTAAGGGAAATATGTGCAAAGTTTTTCCCTTCCGAGAAGGTTCTTGGAGTGCCCAGCAACAAAGGAGAATCAGAGTTCGAGATGTGGTCCAGAGTAAGGCACAGGTTTAATTTACCGATCGGGGCTGGCAGCTCACCAAGAAGGTGAATCCAAAACTGCCGCGCCCTGCTTTGTATCTTTCACATTCTTATACATTTTCCTACTTCTCTAAATCCTAGCATAAGCCAATTACAAAAAGCAAGAACAGCCCACTACCTAATAAGGGTGCAAGGTTCAAAAGTTCATGAG
>NW_024824445.1:0-488 GCF_019175285.1 Sceloporus undulatus
TGAACTTTGCTTGTTAACTTTTCCAATACCATTTATAAAAATGCACAGTAGAATTGACTACATTATGTGCATGATTGTGCTTATAAAGATTATGTTTATATATTTTATACTCTGGCTTCTCTTCAGATCGTATCAATCTTTTGCCTTTTAATAAAGATTACGTTTACAGCCCTCAAATGTAGTAGAATGGGAGGGGGCAGTAGAATGAAAAGAACTCCTGTTTCTAATTGTGATTACTGCACAATTCTTTAGAAATATTTTTTTTTAAAAAAAAGAAGTAATAAAATACCCAGAACAAGGTGTTGTGGAATCAGATAATCGAACTGGAGGAGACTTGACTGGACTCTCCTGCTGTGCATCAAACATAAGGTACAAAGACTGTTTTGTCTGAGCATCATCATCTTGCTGTCAAAAGAAAAGAAGAATAAAGATTATTGTGCATCCTCTGCGGGAACAAAAAAACCCTCCATTCCACCCCCCCCCCCCCC
>NW_024824445.1:588-1649 GCF_019175285.1 Sceloporus undulatus
AAATGATTATATCTGAATATTGGGAGAGAAAGTATATGAAAACAATTGCATCACATATTGAGTCTTCAATTTAAAACAAACCACTTAATTGTGCCCACAGTGTTCATATCATACATCATTTCTAGCGTTCAAAGAAATTAATGAGAAATCCACAAATGGAAACTTACAGGAATGGAGGAGCCTATTTTCTCCATATATTCTATTTCATACGAGTTGCCATATTCCAGCTCTGTAATACATAGGAAAATGTGCTCAGTGCATTAGAAGATATTCTTCCAAACAATACATAGGCCCAGAAGCATTGTAGCTGAGGCTTTCTTAATGAACCCCCAAAATCAAAGTTCAGACAGCGCATACCATGATGATGTCCCTTTGGTGTAGTGCCCAAATGGCACTGCACCAAACGGGCATGATCAAGCTGCCTGGCAGCGGCTGTGACACCACTTCCCAAGCACAAAAAGGAGCTGGAAAAACTGGCTCCTTTTTGTGCTCTGCAGAGGCCAGATGAATGCCATGGTGTGCATTTGCCGTGGCACAGATCCGGGGCAGAAAGGGGCATTTGTACAGGGCCTTAATCTTTATCATATCAGATGAAACATTTCCTGAAATCTTAGATGTTAACACAGCTGTCACTAAATCATTAAAGATCTGAGGACATAATATCTTCCAGAAAACTTCAGAGATAATCTAACATCATCATCATCATCATCATTATTATTATTATTATTATTATTATTATTATTATTATTATTATTATTTTATTAACCTTTATTTATAAAGTGCTGGAAATTTACACAGCGCTGTACATACAATCTTTTTAATTGGACGGTTCCCTGCCCTCAGGCTTACAATCTAAAAAGACACGACACAAAGGGAGTGGTGGTGGGGAAGGGGCCTCTCTAGTAGGATAATACATATAAAATACATAGCAATACAGGAAATGATTCAATAAAACAGACAACAAACGAAAATCAAATGGCAAGTGACAATTATGCAATGCCTGGGAACGCTGCCCTGAACAGGATGGTCTTCAACTCCGTTTTGAAGCTGGTTAAAGAAGT
>NW_024824446.1:0-1649 GCF_019175285.1 Sceloporus undulatus
TGGAACAAAAAGAAGGCTAGAATTGGAAAGAAAATAATGTGTGACGAAAAAGGTAGAGGAGGTCTGGGACTCCCAAATTTGAAAATCTATTATTTTGCATCCGTATTGTTGTGGTTAATAGAATGGATCTTATTAGAAAATGAGTATATATTAAATCTAGAAGGAGATGGATTGAGATTTGGGTTTCACGGTTATTTATTTTACAATAAAGATAAAATTCATAGAGAATGTAAAAACCATATTATTATCAGATCAATGTTAAAGGTGTGGGATAAATTAAAATTGAGACTGTGTAATCAAATCGTTCACAGCTGCTCTCCACACGAAGCTCTCTTTGGGAGGGAAGGTATACCAAAGAAAAAATGGTTAAGATATGCAGATCTTATTAATGTAACACAGAATTTGACAGAATTTAAAACAATGGAAGAGTTACAAAGCTCAGGCACCTCATGTCATTGGTACCTGTACATGCAACTAAAAGAAAGATGGAAAATTGACAAGCTACAGCCAGGTATTTGTAATAAGAGAAAGGAATGGGAAGAGATAATGGGGAAAGGAAAGAAGAATGCTATTACTAAATTTTATAAAATGATTTTGAGTTGGGATACGGAGGAGGAGGTGATTAGACGAAGCATGATCCTATGGGCACAGAATGTAGGTCATAACATAGCATATAAAAAATGGGAGAATATTTGGACTAAAGGTCTTAAATATACTAGTAATCAGAACTTAAAGGAAAACATATATAAAATGACATATAGATGGCATCTCTCCCCACAGAGAATCTCCTTAATATTTAAAGGCAGCAAACCAGACTGTTGGAAGTGCCTTAAAGCGATAGGATCTTATTACCACGTATGGTGGACATGTACTATGGCAAAAAAAATATTGGCTAAAGGTACATAATACTATAATCAAAGAGTTAAAAATTCAAATTTCCTTTCTCCCAGAAACATATTTACTTGGCATGATTGACTCAGAATTGCAGAAACAACATGGTAAACTAATCTTTTATCTGCTTACATGTGCTAGAATCGTATACGCTACATTTTGGAAATCTGACCAGACCCCATCCATGGAAAAATGGCTAATGAAAGTATTTGAAATGGCAGAAATGGATAAGATGACGTGCTGGATGAGGGGAAAAAATGAAGAATCTATTAAAAAAGAGTGGGAACCTTTTTATACATTTATAGAAAGAAAATGGAAAAATATTCTGGTCCTGAGATAATTGTATAATATTAAATTTAGTAGGCAGTTAGAAACAAAATCTGAAAGTTTTGGAAATCAGATCTTAATTTGAACTCAAGTCTCCAATTTATAAACGAATATAGTGCAATGGAATTGAACTTATGTCTCTCTTACAATTGAATTTAATGAGAAGACAATTAAGAATTAAGTATTAAAGGGTATGCTTCACACTCTTTTTTTTTCTTCTCATATTATAATATGTCCATATGGATTTACTTGCTTGAATTAAATTATAGGGTAAAAGACTGTTCAAGATTTCTAGGATAAGAAACTTATGATTGTAAATCAGATTGAACTAATTGTGAACTTAGTGAAGGAAACATTTAAGCTACATGTAAGATAAAACAATGGAAAATTGATACACTGTATAGAGACTCAAACAGTTGGAAGGTATAGTA
>NW_024824447.1:0-1649 GCF_019175285.1 Sceloporus undulatus
TGTATTTGCACTGCAGAAATAATGCTGTTTGACGCCACTTTAGCAGTAATAATTCAATGTTATGGAATTCTGGGATCTGTGAGATATTTAGCCTTCTGTTTCAGAGAGGTTTGGTGCCACAACAAACTATGAACCCCAGGATTCCATAGGATGGAGCCATGGTAGTTAAAGCAGTTTCAAACTGCATTATTTCAGCAGTGCAGATTAGACCTTAGTCTGTTGTATACATGTTAAATATTGCTGAGCAACTTCAAGACAGCTACTTATGATACTTCGTCAAACTGGACTTGAATGAAGCAACCCCCTAAGTAGAGGTCACATTCAAATAGAGAACCATTTCTCTATTTGAATAGAGCTTTCAAATTGAAGGGTGTCATCTGCAAAACAGGATCAGGATGGCTCTGCTAATAGGAAGAGCTGAACAACTGCTCAGGCATCAAGAGCAACAAATTCTTAGTTACTTACTTTGCAGTTACATTTTTTTTATAGCCAAGGATATGGAAAACTGATTGTGGGATGGCAAACTAATATAGCATAGCATTTACATATTGGGCACTTTGATCTGGGTAGTAGGAGGGGTGTAGTTGTGGGGGCCGAGGACAAAGGTATTCCTCTGCAAATAACATTTCTACCCTCCAAATAATTTCCCCCCCCTCAGTCCCCAAATTGCTGCCATTGCAGGGAGTATGATATTGAACATGATTGTTGTTTCTGATTAATGCAGAATGTATAAGAAAGTAAACTTTTGGTTGGTTCCTTAGGTAGACCATCTCATTTAAGCCCCTTCACTTAAGAGCATGTTACAAATGTTCCCATGCCAGCCTATATTCCATCTTTCATGCCATGAAGAATGACTTTTAATCAACAGTTTCAACAAATAGTTCTTGATTGAACCTGTAATTTCAATTACTGCATCTTTCTGCATTTCAGAGTAGAGTGAAAGCTCACCTTTCCAGTCCATTTCTGTGTGTTAATAACCTACTGCAAAGCAGTGTGTCCCCCCCAAAAAGGGTCAAGTGTGAAATAAATTTATTCTGAGCTATAGCATCTTCTTTGAAATGCTACTAGTAATCCCTTCTAATTGTCATATAAAAAGGAAAGTTAAGGTTGGCCATCTGTGGCCTATGTTGGGACCATGGTGGGTTTAAATGCAACAGTATTGATTTTCATATCATCATTTGCCATAGTCTGCTTCTCTTGTGCAATAGGATCTGGAAAAATAAGAGACAGAGAAAGAAGTGGAAGGGGATTAGAGCACTGGCCAGATTTACAGATGCATAACCTGGAGCTTCACAACCATAACTGCCCTGAATTCATGATCCCTACATTGTCACAATTGTAACACTATTGCCATTATTGTAATTATTCCCAAACCTATTTTACCAGGGATAAGCCACCTAATGTGAGACAGAAGTCAAGGGCCCTGCTTCTGGTTGTCCCAGCCTTGCTCAGTGGCAAGAAGGAGGTTGCCACCCAGCTGTGCCCAATCACCAGCAAAATGGACCTCCTTCTCTCAGATGTTTATCACACTATACTCTTATAGTGCTACTATTCCACTTTGACTGCTCTAGCTGCCTCCTGTTGCATTCTGGGATTTGCAGTTTTAAGGAGGGGTATTTAGAATTCTCAGGCAGAGTTCTCTGCCTGAG
>NW_024824448.1:0-1649 GCF_019175285.1 Sceloporus undulatus
CAGTAATACTTTTCTTTCTGTCAGCATTCAGCATGTCTTTGATCTGTTGAGCAGCTTAATTTGTTAAATTTTCTTATCCAGAACATGCTACATTGCATTAAATATTCAACTTATAAAAACATAATTCTCTTTGCAAAGAGTTACTTTTGCTTGAAATGTCAAGAGTTTCCAGTTGACAAGCATTCCAGTACAAGACCTGGACCTCATCCTCCATGTATGTGTGTGTACATTCAAGTTGCCCATTGATTTTTGATGACCCTATGAATTTCATATGGTTTTCTTAGATAAGAAATACAGTGGTTTTGCCAGTTCTTTCCTCTGAAATGTAGCTTACAGCACCTAGTATTCTTAGCAGTCTCCCATGCAAGTAGTAGCCAGGGCTGAGTCTGCTTAGCTTCCAAGACCAGACAGGATCTGGTGCAATTACATCTATACACAAATATCTTCTTATTCTGCATGGCAAGACAAATTATGAATTCAGCTTTGGGCCAATCAAAGAGCATGTTTCAGTCTTTTCTATAAGTGAAATACACTAAAGTAAGGTGGATCAGAGATACTTTACAAGCTGCTGCTTCTGTGGGGATGTAATTTGAGAATCATTGTTCTGTCAAGTCTGCTCTGAGATCTTCATAAATTAACTTTCAGCTGTCAGTTGTGTTGACAGGCACACATGGGATTTCTAGTTTAAAAGTCTTGTAGTAACTGACTTTATTGAATTATGTCATTTGAATTTAGCAGTTATCACTCACTCAAGCACATTACTTGAGTGATGAATATAGTCCAATCAGTTTAGCTCAGTGGAAAATCTTAGAGTTGGCGTTAAGTTTTGCAATCAGCCAATCGGATTGGATTGTTCAAATACCCCAAAAAATGAAATGAAAAGACACACACACACACACTGGACTCTGTAAAATGCCTCTAACAATAAAGCATATATGGCTGTGTTTTATTAAAGATTTTTTAAAATCACATAGAATAGACAAAATAGGGTTATACATGAGCTGTGAACCTAAACTGAACTGGTCTCCTTTAGACTGGTTCTGGTGCTTTTCAAGAAGAAGCAGGCTTCCCCATAGGCCCCCAGAACCACAGACTCAAGAGGAAGATTTTTGCTGGATTTGTGCTTCAGGAAGCAAGGAGTGAAATGAAAAAGCAGATAGAATCCTTTAGGTTTTGTTTCAATAGATCTTGTTTTTATGAATTACCCTGATGGGGAAAGGAGGAGAAAGAGTGTGAATGGGTGACTGGCAGGTTTAATTTCTAATTCTAGGATACATTTTGCCATGGTTACTCCAACTACCTGGTTTAAGAGGAGCACATATAAATAACAAAAATATATAAGTGCTTTTTCCTTTCTTTTAGTTTCACTTTAAAACTTTGTGATAAAATAAATGGTTAGTTCTGTAGCAAGTGAGATGTGCTTCAAACTTAAGTGTTGTGTGTGGGGTAGGATAGACTGTTAGTCGGGTTTTTAAAAAATCTTTTTCTCTTTCCTTCTTAAAAAATTCAACCATTTTCTGACTTTTTCCTCCAGTGAAAAATCTTGATTTTTTTTAGGGTTACCATATTTTGAAAAGCAAAAAAGAAGACACATTTACTACTTCAAACTACCAATAGCTATGACGACTCTCAAGTTCAATACACCTACT
>NW_024824449.1:0-1649 GCF_019175285.1 Sceloporus undulatus
CTGTAACAGGCCCAAGAAACCTTATCAGGAGTCACATCATGAGCTGGGTATGTTTAGCCTGGAAAAGAGACAGTTAAGAGGTCAGAGAAGCAGAGAATCATAGAATTGGAAGAGACCACGGGGGCTGTCTAGTCCAACTCCCTGCCATGCAGGAACTCTCAATCAAAGCATCCCTGACAGGAGGTCTGGAAAGCATGGCTCTCTATCAGGAGAGACTTAGGTAGCTTGGTATGTTTAGCCCAGAGAAGGTAAAATTAAGAGGTGATACGATAACCCTGTATGTGAAGGGGTAGAATTCAAAGATATAGCCAGGTTAGTCTGTCCAACACTCAAACCAGTACAACATGCTGGCTCTCCAAACCTTTCTTACTGCCAATAAATTCCTTCTAATGTTCAACCTACCCTCTTATAGTTTCATACCATTAGACCTGGTTCTACCTGCTGGGTCAGAAGAAGAGCATAAGCCTGCGCCTTCCTGCATGAGTCCTTCAGGTATTTAATGAGCGCAATAAGGTCAGACCTTTCTCAACACGAGCTCCTTTCCTTCAGCACAATATGGTCAGGTTTTAAGCTGAGAAACAATTCCATGTACCTTCTCATCATATAATTTACTTTCTAACACTTCTAGTGCAGCTTTATTTACAAGCCTATACAAGTTACCACCCCTCAAAGTTTCTGCTACTTTATACAGAAGGGGGCTAGCATCCGGCTTTGTAGCCAGTAGGGAAGCATACTGTATATATATTCATGTATGTCTAGAAATTTAGATCAAAAACTGACACCCCTCCAAAAAAAGAATTGGAGTCGACTTATACACAGGTCAGTGTAAATACTGTATCTTAACTCTTATTTAAAAGAAGGAACCATCCCCTGGTGAAAAGCAAGAGTACAATCTGTCCTGGAAGCACTGACCCCCTCTACTCTCTCATCCATCCAGCCTTAAGAGTGAGCAGAAAGAGCTATGTCTGCTGGAATTTTGTAAGTTCTTTGACATTGTTTTCCTTTGCTTCATTTGCTATATGCCCTAAGTTTTATCTTCAACTGATCCACAAGTCATAGCAAAATCCATCATTTTGGCCCCAGATTTTGCCCTCGACTTATACATGAGGTCGACTTATAGCTGAGTATATGCAGTAAGCTAAATTAATTTAAAAACTGACTCTACAAAAGCTCCTGCTGCCAATTTCTTTCTTTCAGTTGGTCTCAAAGGTGCTACAAGACCTCTCTACGTACCGATTCTACAAACTAACACAGTTACATCTTTTTTTTAATATTTATAATATACACATATTACAAAAATCACAAAAAGTATTACCAAAAACAAACATATACATTAAACACTCTTACTAAAGTATACACCTACAACTACATAACTATAACATAGAACATGACGTATAGATTTACTATGGCCTGTTACAGACAGCCAAAATAAAGCTGCTTTGGGACTCTTTGGAGGTATGCTATTTAAATGATGCATGGGTCCTAAGAGTCCAGAGGTCGCGCCAAAGCCACACTCCATTCCTAAGCACCGGAGGGCAGCTTTGGTGCAGCTTCCGGATTCTTAGGATGCATGCATCATTTAAATAGCATACCTCCAAAGAGACCCGAAGCAGCTTTATTTTGGCAGTCTGTAACAGGCCTTAGTAAAT
>NW_024824450.1:0-1649 GCF_019175285.1 Sceloporus undulatus
CAATTTATTCTTCCAGAAAATTCAAATAACAATCATAGTTCACATGGGCATGATCTCCCTCTTGTGTGTTCGGTATGCAACTGCAACATCAATTTGCAGTTTGCTGAAACTTTAAAATTGAGATGTTGATTCTCTGTATTGTAGAATGTGTTTGCCCCTACTGAATCTGGATGGGGTAACAACTGAAACATGGAGGAGTCAATTACACTTTCAATTAGGATAGTACATCAGTAATTTCCAATAGAGACGTCTCAAAAGCAGAGCTTGAAATGTTTGACTTGTTGTTGTGTGCCTTTAAGTCATTTCTGACTAATGGTGACACTGTCGTGGGGTTTTCTTGGCAATATTTTGTTCAAAGGAGGTTTGCCATTGCCGTTCCCTGAGGCTGAGAGCATATGACTTGCCCAGGGTCACCCAGTGGATTTCACCGCTCAGCTGGGAATCAAACTCTGATCTCCAGAGTCACAGTCTAGCACTCAAACCATCACAATGTGCTGGCTTTGGACTATAACTCCCAAATCCCCCAACTAGAAGGGCTGCTGACCAGTCTCCCTAACAGATTCTAAGGGTTATAATCCTCAAAACAACCTTTCCAAGCTCTGCTGAACAGTAAAAAGAAGCAGCAGCTTCTGCACTGTGATATACCATATATAAGTTGAACTCATATATAAGTCGAGGACAGGTTTTAGGGCCAAAATTATAGATTTTGATATGACCTGTGGATAAGTCGAGGGTAAAACTAAGGGGCATGTAAGAAAGGATGTAAAGGACAAAGCAAAAGCAAACAATCCCAAAGAGCTTACAAGATTCCAGCAGGCATAACTATTTGTGTACATACTAAAGGCTGGATGGAAGAGAGAGTAGAAGGGGGTCAGTGCTTTCATGGAAGATTAAGATCTTGCCTTTCACTGTGTGTGTGTGTTAAAATACAGTACTTACACTGACCTGTGAATAAGTCAACTCAGGTTTTTGGGGGTCAATTTTTTAAAACTATACTTCTAGACTTATACGTGTATATACAGTACTAAACTGAAAATAAACCTTTCAGAGCAAGGGATGTACTAAAATGGATGGCTATTGCCCAGCAGCAGAGTATGCAAAAAGTCCCTGATTCAATTCCCAACACACTCATTCCTTTTATTTAAGTAGCAGGATCAGCAAGTAGCAAGGCAAATATCAGGATGAGTTATTTTCTTCTATCTGAAACCTTGGCGTTTATCACACTGAGGTTATTGGAGCTAAGATCAGGGGTGAGTGTGGATCGAATGATGCAAATTGACGTTATAACATGACTGCTTTTTCACACCTGGTTGCCCATCCGTTGCCCTTCCGAACTGAGGGGGAATCGAATCCAAGGAAGTCATGTGATGCGGATTCAGGCAAAGCGGAGTGAGTGCACATTGTATTTCTAAACTGGTGCATACCATGGGGGATTCAACGATTCGAATTGGGACCGTTGTGCATGCTCAGTGGGGCTCTGGACACATCCCGAACCTTTGCACTTCCGGGGTGAAGAAGGGAGCCTGGCTCCACTTTCACGGGAATGACAGCTTACCCTTTCTTCCTCCCTTCTATTTCCCCATCCCTGGCAGCCAAATTCAAAGGGTCCTCCGGGTCAGAGCCCCCATCCATTTCATCCACATCGACAT
>NW_024824451.1:0-1649 GCF_019175285.1 Sceloporus undulatus
TTATCAAATTTGCAGATGAAACCAAATTAGGAGTAGCTAATACCCCAGAGGACAGGATCAAAATACAAAATGACCTGAACAGACCAGAAAAGTGGGCCAAAGCTAACAAAATAAAATTCGACACGGAGAAATGTAACATACTACATTAAGGGTGCAAAAATGAAATGCAGAGATATAGGATGGGGGATACCTGGCTGAATGAAACTATGTGTGAAAGGGATCTAGGAGTCTAAGTAGACCACAAGTTGAACATGAGTCAACAGTGTGATGCAGCAGCTAACAAGGCAAACACAATTTTAGCCTGCATCAATAGAAGTCTAGTGTCTAGATGAAGGGAAGTAATAGTCCCACTCTATTCTACTCTGTTCAGGCCCCACCTGGAATATTGTGTCCAGTTCTGGGCCCCACAATTCAAAAAGGATTTTGAGAAACTGGAGTGTGTTCAAAGGAGTCCAACTGAAATGGTGAAGGGTCTGGAAACCATATCCTATGAGGAATGACTTAGGGAACTGTGGATGTTTAGCCTGGAGAAGTGAAGGTTAAAAGGTGATATGACAGCCCTGTTTAAATATTTGAAGGGATGCCACATTGTGCAAGGAGCAAGCTTGTTTTGTGCTGCTCCAGAGAACAAGAACCGGAAAAATGGATGCAAGCTCCAGGAAAAGAGAGTCCACCTCAACATTCGGAGGGACATTGGAACACACTCCTTCCTCAGAGTGTATTGGAGTCTCCTTCCTTGGAGGTTTTTAAATAGGGGCTGGATGGCCATCTCTCACTATGCTTTGATTGGGAGTTCCTCCATGGCAGGGGGGACTGGATGGCCCCAGTGGTCTCTTCCAACTCTATGATTCTCTAATTCTCTGATTCTGAGATTACATTGGGACAGTCTCAATGCTTCAGGTAAGGAGCAGCAACCTGAAGTCACAATAGCGCCATCTGAATACTTCAGGCAAGAAGCATCAGTCCGAGATCACAATGAGACACTTTCACTGCTTCAGGTATGGAGCACCAGTCTGAAGTGACAATAGTCCCATCTAAATCCTTCAGGAAAGGATGATAAGCCTGAGATCACAATAGGCCAGTCTCAGTTATTCAGGTAAGATGCATGAGCCTGAAGCCACAATGGGACAGTCTCAGTCCTTCAGGAAAGGAGCATCAGCCTGAGATCAGAATGGGACACTATCAATGCTTCAGGTAAGGAGCATCAGACTGAGGTCACAATAGTCCCATCTTAATCCTTCAGGTTTGGAGCATCAGCCTTCGGTCACAATGGGCCAGTCTCAATCCTTCAGAGAAGGTGCTTCCGGCTGAAGTCACTATGGGCCAGTCTCAATCCTTCAGGTAAAGAGCACCAGCCTCAACTCATAATAGTCCTATCTAAATCTTTAAGGCAAGGAGCTTGAGTATGAGATCACAATGGGCCATTCTCAATCTTCAGGAAAGGAGCACAATAGTCCCATCTTAAACCTTCAGGAAAGGACGATAAGCCTGAGATCACAATAGGCCAGTCTCAGTTATTCAGGTAAGATGCATGAGCCTGAAGTCACAATGGGCCAGTCTCAGTCCTTCAGTCAAGGAGAATCAGACTGAGGCGGGTTACACATCGCCATAAAGTACGCGCTCCGCGCGTACTAGGGTTAGGAAGGGCC
>NW_024824452.1:0-1649 GCF_019175285.1 Sceloporus undulatus
CACTCACGGCATCACTTCCATGCCTGACGTGTGGATGCTATGCGTCCGCTACATCAAAATGGCAACACCTGTGTAGAATGGGTGCCGCCATTTTGTACGTACCCAGGATGTACTAGGATTAGGGGTGTGCATAAAGCATGCCATTTCCTAACCCTAGTACGTCCTGGGGACATTCTTTATGCCCGTTTGGAAAGGGCCAAAGAAGGAAATAAGATTTGTCTGGCATGACTTCTTTCTCTGAAACCCGTGTTGACTTTTTGTGATTATGGCATTTCCTTCTAGATGTTCACAGACTCTCTGTTTAATGATCTGCTCTAGAATCTTTCCTGGTATTGATGTCAAACTAACTGGACGATAATTGTTGGGTTCCTCTTTTTTTCCCTTTTTGAAGATGGGGACAACGTTTGCCCTCCTCCAGTCTGCTGGGACTTCTGCTGTTCTCTAGGAGTTATCAAAGATTATTGCCAATGGCTTCGATATTGCATTTGCCAGTTCTTTTAATACTCTTGGATGTAGTTCATCAGGTCCTGGAGGCTTATATTCAGTTAGATTAGCCAGGTATTCTGTACTATCTCTTTACTTAGTCTGTGCTGAAATTCCCCTATTCTGTCCTCTGCTCCTTCATCCTCAGGTTGAGCACCCTTTTCCTTTTCTGAGAAGATTGAAGCAAAGAAGGTGTTGAGTAATTCTGCCTTTTTTGTCGCCTGTTAGCATTTTGTCATCTTTTCCACGCAGTGGCCCTACCGTTTCCTTCTTCCTTGTGCTGTGGGCATATCCAAAAAAGCCCTTTTTGTTGTTCTTAACTTCTCTAGCAAGCCTGAGTTCAGTCTGTGCTTTAGCTTTTCTGACTTTACCCCTACAAATGCCTGCTTTTTGTTTGAATTCCTCTTTGGTGATTTTAAACAGAACATGTGTAAGAAAACTTAGCTCAGTTGAAAGTTCCTTAGTCATCCATCCTGGTTTCTTTAGACACCTCCTGTTTTTCTTTCTCACTGGAACTGTTTGAAATTGTGACTTCACAATTTCTCCATTTTGAGAAACTCCCATCCATTCTGAACTCCCTTCTCTTTTAGTATTTCTGACCATGGGATCACCCTCAATATTCATCTAAGTTTACTGAAATCCGCTCTCCTAAAGTCTAGAATGCGTGTTTGACTATGCCTGGCTTCTCCTTTCCACTGTATAACAAACTCCAGGAGAACATGGTCACTTCCACCTAATGATCCCACCACTTGCACCCCATTAACCAAGTCATCCTTGTTGGTTAGGATCAGATCTAAAATACCTGACCCACTTGTTGCCTCTTCCACTGTTTGGACCATGAAATTGTCTTCCAGACAAGTGAGGAACTTGCTAGACTTCGTGGATTTGGCTGAGTTTGACTTCCAGCAAATATCAGCATAATTGAAGTCACCCATCACTACTACATGTCTCCGTTCTGAGTGTGTGGTCATCTGTTCTAGAAAGGTATCATCCAATTCCTCCATCTGACTGGGGGGGGGGGGTCTGTGGTAGATTCCCACCATAACGTCCTTGTGTTTTCCTCCCCTTTAATTTTTATCCAGATGCTCTCCACCTGGCTTCCAGGATTGATGTCCTGGATCTCTTCACTGGTGTAAATATCTCTGACATATAGTGCTATTCCTCCT
>NW_024824453.1:0-1649 GCF_019175285.1 Sceloporus undulatus
ATGCAGTTTGACACCATGTTAATTGTCATGGCTCAGTGTTATGGAATTCTGGGATGTGTAGTTTTGTGAGCTATTTAACCTTCTCTATTGGAGAGCTCTGGTGCTGCAACAAACTACAAACCCCAGGATTCCATAACATTGCACCATAGCAGTTAAAGTGGTGTCTAAGTGCATTATTTCTGCAGTGCAGGTGCAGCCTAAGTTGACATCAAAAGCAGGTCATGATATAGCTGGTAGGCATGCTTTGAAAGAGCAGGGACAGACAATTGTTTTCACTGGGCATGCCAAAATCACTATGACTGGCACAGTTCTTTGGATTGCAGCTATAGACTTCTCTATACTCAGAACAAACAGATTAGTCAAGGTGTAGAGAGATCTTGTAGCACTTTTGAGACTAACTGAAAGAAATTGGCAACGAGCTTTCGCAGACTTCAGTCTACTTCCTCAGATGCAAGGATTAGTCAGGGACTTCAGATTTTGAGACACAACAGAAGCATCCATTGGAACAATTTTCCACAGGAATGCAGGGAAAACAGGAAAAATTGCCAGATGAAGTAAAAGACTCAGGGGGAAAATATCACTACAGTATTGCTTTCTCAGATAGTCAAATTGTTAAAGCACAAATTGTTTCTTTTCAAAAGATGGAGAAATGTGCAAACTTTAACAAATTCTTCAAAACCTAACTTATATAAAATGTTCACCTATTTGTGATGTCCAATTTCAATCGGTGCTGCTATTCCCAGCATGGATTTATCAAAGTTGAATGATTATAGTAATTTAACACCACCTTAATTGCCATGAAATCCTGGTTTTTGCAGTTTGATAGGATGCTTAGCATTTTCTGCTAGAGAGCGCTAGTGCAGGATAGTGGATTAGAGCGCTCTGGCAGAGAATTTCAAGCATTTTTCAAATCCCAGAATTCCATTGGAAAGTGCCATGGCAATTAAACTTGTATCAAACCGTTGTAATTATGTTGTGTGGATATGGCCCATGTTGGCCCTGCCTGCCACAAAATGTTAAAGATAGGAAGCTTACTGGGGCACGGGGGGGGGGGGGCAAGGTTACAACCCTAATTCAGCCCAGGCATAGCTGAACACATGAAGATTCAAAGTCAGACTTTGAGTTATGCAATAAAAGCCCTGAGCCTAGATGGGGGGGGGGGGGGAATCTGTCTGTTTTGATTTCTCTCATATTCACATTTAAAAAAAAAAGCCAACCACTTCAGTTTCATTCTATCCTGTATATCAAGAAATTGGCAAAAACTAAAATGAAATTTTCAACAATCCCCAAATGTACATCTCCCCTTCTTCCACCTGGGAGAACGGCACCTGTCTGAGGAAAGCAGAAATTAACTGGATTGGGAACAAAGATGACCACCTCCTAACTCAACGGACGCATCAATGGCTTCAACAGCTATAGAGCCCTATACTAAAGAGCACTGTCTCCTAAAGTATTTGATAGATTCATAGTTCCAACACTGAAGAGGCATTTTAATGCAATTACTGGCTGGCCAATTGATTTACCCCCTATGAAGACTGCTCTCACATGTATTCAAATCAGCCATCACTTCCCGGCTGTATTTTCTGCTTTCTATCCCTTGGTACCAGCCAAGTCAATCAGTTTTGACATTCGGAGACCAATGCTGATGC
>NW_024824454.1:0-1649 GCF_019175285.1 Sceloporus undulatus
GCCCAGAACTGGACATAATATTCCAGGTGGGGCCTGACCAGAGCAGAATACAGTGGCACTATTACTTCCCTTGATCTAGACACTATACTTCTATTGGTGCAGCCTAAAATCGCATTGGCCTTGTTAGCTGCCACATTGCACTGTTGGTTCATGTTCAACTTGTGCTCTACTTGGGACTCCCAGATCCCTTTCACATATAAGTCTCATTCATGGCTCAATGCTATGAAATTCTAGGAACTGTAGTTTGTTGTGGTACCAGAGCTCTCTGACAGAGGCAGCTAAATGTCTCACAAAACTACAGTTCCCAGAATTCCATAACATAAGCCATGACAGTTAAAGTGGTTTCAACCTGGATTATTTCTGCAGTGTGGATGGAGCCTAAAGAGGGCTAACCTGGCCCCTCAGTGTTGTCCTTCTATCTGCAATCAAAGACCCATATTTAGGAGATTGGGGTTCTGGAAAGCGACTGGCTGCAAACCAAAGGGCTTTTAATGAGGGAGAGCTCTTTATTGATGTGCCTTCAATGTGCCATTAATAAAAAAACAGTTTTCATACTGTAACTCTCTTTTTAGCAGAACTTCCCAAAATCATGATTGTTAACCCAATGTCATGTTTTGCATGAGATAGTTTTATATTCTATGGATGCCAGCCGTGGAAGCCTTCGACTTTGAAGTAAAAACAGGCAGAAATGGATGATTCTGAGGTAAAAACTGAGGCAGAAAAGGACAATTCTGAGGTAAAAATTGAGACAGAAAAAGCAATTCTGAGGTAAAGCTGAGGCAGAAAAGGATGATTCTGAGGTAAAAACTAAGGCAAAAAAGGATAATTCTGAGGTAAAAATTGAGACAGAAAAGGACAATTCTGAGGTAAAAACTGAGGCAGAAATGGACGACTCTGAGGTAAAACAAGACGTAGAAAAGGGTGACTCTGAAGTAAAAACTCAAGCAGAAAAGGGCGAGTCTGAGGCACAAACAGGTAAATAAAGGCAGTTCTGAGGTAAAAAAAAATGAGTTACAAAAGGAAGGGCTTGAGGTAAAAAGGGACGGTTCTGAGGTTAAAAAAAGGACGATTCCAGGGTGAAAACTGAGGGGGGAGGGACGGTTCTGAGGCTCAAAAGGGCGGTTCTGAGGTAAAAACCGGAAGCGAGGAAGCCAAGGCCCCACAGTCCCCAAGACTCACCTTCCTCGGTTCTTTCTGCCTTTCCAGCTGCTGCCACCTCCTCTCCGCGTCCGGGGCTAGAAAGCGAGCGCCAGAGGCCTCCGGGTGAACAGGACGCCAGCCCACCGCCGCTGCCGCCACGCCATAGGCCCACGCGCACGTCAATCATCCCGCCCTTCCTTGTGTTTTTCCCCTCCGTCCCGCCCCCAACCCTGGTTGAATGCTTCGTCACGCTGCTTCGCCCAATCAGGAGCCGGGAAGGAGGGAGTGGGCGGGGCAAAGAGGGGCGGGGAAAGGAAAGGTACGCCAGGAAAGCCGACCACTGTTGTTTCTCCTTCCCTTTGGGAACTACTTGTCCCAGAATGCAATGCGCGCGCTTCTCGCTCCGACGCAGCAATGGAGCAAAGCATGCTGGGAAGAGGGCGGGGCGATATACAGGAGAAAATTGTATACAGTATATATATATATGTGTGTGTGTGTGTGTGTGTATG
>NW_024824455.1:0-1649 GCF_019175285.1 Sceloporus undulatus
CTTCCGACTCTAGGATCCTGTTCTGTGGCTCTTGCGGAATTTAATACCATCTGCCCAGATTTTTGAGCTTTCAGCCTAATCGATGTCAAATGCTTCATCCAAGAAATGTTAGGGGAAAACGAACCTCCAAAGAATTGCTTTGTTCCTCTTGATACCCATTTATGTTTGGTGTGATGAATTAAAAGTTTGTAACTTTAGTCTTTGTGTAAATCATATATTTGTTGTTGTTGTTGTGTGCCTCCAAGTCATTTATGGCTTTTGGTGACCCTAAGGCAAACATATCATGGGGGTTTCTTGGCAAGTTTGTTCAGAGGAGCTTTGCCAGTGCCTTCCCCCGAGGCTGTGTGTTTGTGACTTGCCCAAAGGCACCCACTGGGTTTTGTGGCTGAGCTGGGAATCGAACCCTGACCCCCAGAATCATAGTCCAGCCCTCAAACCACTGCGTCATACTGGGTCTCTAAATCACAGATAGCTGCTCCTTATTACAAACCTCCGCAGGAACCTTTAACAGTCTTCTCAATCCACTTCTGTTTTGCAATAGAAGACCTGTATTATCTGCATGCAGGAGAAAAATTTATGCATCCCTGCCACCATTCTCCATTATGGCTGGCTGGAGAATGCTGAGTCTAAGAGAATTAACTGAGTCTTAAGAGAATTAACCACACGACTCAGAGCTAGTTACGTACCCACCCACGTTCCACTGCTATTCCTTTTACTAATGAGAGGAATTTTTGTGCCATTAGTAGTTGATACAGTTTCCAATTTATGGGCTCTATTTTCAGCTCTGTTTTCAGCCTGGAATTCATCTTAGATTGTGGGCCAGTGGTTTGAGTATTGGATTAGGACTCTAGGAGACCAGGGTTCAAATCTCTGCTCAGCCCTGGAAAATCACTTGGTCATCTCATGGAAATCACTCTCTCACTCTCAGAAGGCGGCAATGCTGTACCCTCCAACTGGCCAGATTTGGCAGGGCCAGTCCCAGTGAATCTTCTGCCGTCCCAATTTTTTGGCTTCTTTTAAAACATCCATTCTCTTTCCTTCTCCCACCTTCCCCTGAAACTGAAATCAAGGTGCAAAAGTAGTTTACATACAACTCAATGGAGGGGTGCGGGGAAAGTAAGGGCAGAGCCTTGCTCCTACAACAGTTGTTGTATGTTTTCATCTATCTGACGTATGGTGGACTTAAGATGATCCTATCATGAGTTTTCTGGGGCTGAGTGTGTGTGACTAGCCAAAGGTCACCCAATGGGTTTCTCTGGTTAAGCAGGGACTCAAACCCTGCTCTCAAGAGTCGTAGCCGAATGCTCCAACCACTATCCCACATTGGCTTGACTTAGTGAAAAGCAAACTGACTTTTGCATTCTTGACCATTTTGTGCTTGGCCACATGTGTCCCGGTTTTTGTCTGTGAAATACTGGAGGGCATGTAATTTCAAACCACTTCTGGCCATGATAGGTTCACCTTTGGGTTGCCAAGAGTCGGGAACAACTGGAAGGCAAGCAAAACAATAATTTTGGTGTGATCCCACTAAGGAAATTTCTTTCCCCATCCTGGCAAGTCAGCAGAGTTCTTTGGGAGAAGGAGGGGATCTCTTTTGTTGTCGGTACCTGGAAATGTTGTTCTCCTTATTTAAGGACTTCCTAACATTT
>NW_024824456.1:0-1649 GCF_019175285.1 Sceloporus undulatus
TGTGTCATTTAAACAGCATACCTACAAAATGACCTGAACCAGCTTTATTTTGGTCTGCCTGTTCAGGCCCTAAATTTCATTTTATCCAATAGTTTCTTCTCCATTTGCCATTGGTCCCAAACTCTTTTCTACCAATTATCTAGGGACATAAGTCCTGTCTTCCAAGCTTTAGCCACTCTGAGCTGCTGTCAAGAGAAAAGTAATCAGCACTCTGTATCTTAAATGTTTATTATCCACAGTGTAGTTTGAAAGTAACAGGAGAGCTGGGCAGATTTTTTGTTTAGCATTTAAAGCAATCTGATTGAGGACTCTGTGCCAAAAGGAATTAATTCTGGGACAGTAGATCCACATATCATGGTTATATGTCTCTGGGACTGGGCATCTCTGCCAGCATAAAGGTGACATGGATCTTACCATCTGTGATAATCTAATAGAAGTCATATACCATTTGTGAACCAGCTTTAAAAAAATTCCAATCAAAAATCCACCAAACAGTGATACCTTTATTGGTCAACCAAAATGCACAATATACATGCTGCAAACTTTCAAAGCTTCATTGGTTTCTTCATCAGGCAAGGTGCTGTTTTGAAGGTTTGTACGTGGCCTTTTAATACATTTTAATGTTTAATGTTTTTAACTTTGTACATTAATTTTTTTTAAAAAATAACTTTTGTTTTCATACTTTCGTTGAATAATTTATATAGTTTTAATCTGTATTGTTTTAAATATGCTGTTAGCCACCTTGAGTCCCATTACTGAGAGAAAGGTGGAATATAAATGAATAAAATGATGATAGCAGCAGCAGCAGTAGCAGCAGCAACAACAACAATACCAACATGCCAGACCTCACACCCCTTGATCTGAAAGTCTTCTCTTCCATCCACTGTCATTTCTCATAAGACAAAAAGAAAAAACACACCCTCCAATTTGCTTTGCATGTTCACGGCTCATCCACATTGCTAAGACTCCTTCAGGCCATGCTTTAAGTCCTGGTGAAAGCAACAGTGTAGTTGCAACGATGGCATCACAGTGGGTATCTGGGCACGAAACTAGGTATCTGTTCCACCCTTTCTCTAGGGCTCAGTATGAAAGCTAACAATTAAATAACAGGTTAGAAATCAGGTGGCACAGTTTATCTTTGGTTTGTGATTCACATAGACTTATTGAGACAGTCCATTCTGGGCAAGGCACTGGAGCATGTGGTGGCCTATTAGCTGCAGGGATTTCTGGATGAGACGGATTATCTAGATCCATTTCAATCTGGCTTCAGGCCTGGTTGCGGGATGGAGAAGGCTTTGGATGCCTTGGGAGATGACCTACACTGAGGACTGGGCAGGGGGAGTATGTCCAGAACCAGTTGGTTCTATTGGGCCCCCCTGCAGCTTCTGATACCATTGAACATGATCTCCTTCTGAGTTGCCTCACGGTATGGGACTTAGGACCACTGTCTTACATCAGGTCTATTCCTTTCTGGAAGGGAGAAGCGAAAGGGGGTGAGGTTACTGTTCAACTACTTTGCAACTTGCGTATGGAGTCCCTTAGGATTTGATTTTGTCCCCCACACTATCTAACAAATGTATTAAACTCAAGTGATAGGAACCAACTTATTAAAACCAGTTCATGAATTAGATATTTTCTGACAAAAAAAA
>NW_024824457.1:0-1649 GCF_019175285.1 Sceloporus undulatus
ATCTATGTGTGAGAGCTTACCCACTGGCCTTCCCTTCTGCAACCTCCGTCGTGTCTAGAAACTATCCCTAATTATCTCACTAACTTATACAATCCCCATGGCAGAATACACACTGAATCACTGCATGACTGTGGATTCTGACACTTTGAGCTGTTCTTTGGAGGGGAAAGCAAGACATAGATACAACAACAACAATATGTATCTGAGGAAGAAGATTTAAGTCTAGGAAAGCTCATGCTGTCAACTTCTTTCTCTCAGTTAGTCTCAAAGGTGCTACAAGATCTCTCTACGTACTGATTCTACAGACTAACGCTGCTATATCTTTGAACTGAACAACAATAATACCAATAATAATGTGAGCCAGTGTGGTGTAGTGCTTTGAGTGTTGGATTGAGACTGTGGTGACCAGGGTTTAATATTTGGCTCGGGCATGGAAATCCCCTGGGTGATCCTGGGCAAGTCACACTCTCTCAACCTCAGAGGATGACAATGGCAAACCCCTCTGAACCAATCCAAACAAACAAAACAAAACAAAAAAAAAACGGTGATAGGTTCACTTTAGGGTCTCCATAAGTCAGAAATGATTTGAAAGCACACAACAACAACAACATACACAACATGTTCAGGAGCCCAATTGTCATGGGGCAGGCCCAGTCTGCACTGTAGAAATAATGCAGCTTGACACTGCTTTTATTGCCATGGCTCAAGAATATGGAATTTGTTGTTTTGCGAGAGCCTACCTAGTGTTGTGGTTGGCAAGCTGGACTACAACTCTGGAGACCAAGGTTTGAATCCCAGCTCAGCTACAGAAACCCACTGGATGACGCTGGGCAAGTCACACTGTCTCAGCCTCAGGCAATAACAATGGCAAATCTCCTCTGAAGAAATGTGCCAAGACAACTCCCACAATCGGGTCACCATAAGTGGGAAATGACTTGAAGGCGCATAACACACACACACACACAAAGCCATCATGGGCACATCACATTCTCTCAGCCTCAGGGGAAGGCGAATAGAAAGACACTTGGCAAGAGAAGCCCTATGACAGTCGGAAACTATTTGAAGGTGCTCTACAACAAATCACGACTCTCCCCTGGAAAGGCTAGATTTGACTGGGAATTTTACCTTCTTATGCACAGGATATGAAAATTATAGTACTGCAATGTATTGAGATCAAAGGTTGCCAGGATGATGGGATTCAGGTCATGTCAAACCCTCTGCTTTGGAACGTAAAACCATTTGGAAATGGCTCCTAACTCAAGATTCTAACCCAAATAAAGGAAGTACTGCAAGAGACACTTTGGGGGCAATGAGACTAAATATATAGTTACTTTGACTGAGGGATAGAGACGCTTGTATGAATAACCAATGGATGTAAAGAGGTGTATATCTTGATCATTTCATTTGCAACCAGTGAAATGTGAATTGTAGCTTTTGTTGTTCAAAGTACAGTACCATAAAAAAGGGTTGGTTCACTTTGGAACGGGGGGGGCAGTAATTTGGAAGTGTTTTCCTTTGGGGACACTGCAGCAAAACTAAACGATGGCTGCATCTGGACTGGAGAAATAACCCGGTTTGGTACCACTTTAACATCTCTGGCTCAGGGCTGTGGAATTCTGGGAGCTGGAGTTTGTTGTGGGGCCTTCCTT
>NW_024824458.1:0-1649 GCF_019175285.1 Sceloporus undulatus
CCTTCTCTATATTTATATAGTATATTTATACAGTTTACTGCTATCCTTGCCCTCTTGACCCTTGCCCATCCTGGCTGGCTGTCCAGGGGGGTGATATAGTCAAGCTGATGCTGAAAAATATAATCAATGCATCCTTCAGGGAGGGTACCCTGCCTTCTTGTCTTAAGGAGGCAGTGGTCAGACCACTCTTAAAAAAGCCCTCCCTGGACTCTCTGGATAGAAATAACTATAGGCCAGTCTCGTTGTTACCATTCTTGAGCAAGGTGATTGAGAGGGCGGTCGCCAATCAACTACAGGCAGTCTTGGATGAAGCTGATTATCTGGACCCATTTCAAACCGGATTCAGGGCAGGATACGGAGTTGAGACGGCCTTGGTCGCCTTAGTTGATGATCTCCGTCTAGGCATCGACAGGGGAAGTGTGACCCTGCTGGTGCTCTTAGACCTCTCAGCGGCCTTCGATACCATCGACCATGGTATCCTTCTGGAACGCCTGAGAGAGTTAGGTATTGGAGGCACTGTTCTACAGTGGTTCCAGTCCTACCTCTCGGGCAGATTCCAGATGGTGGCGCTAGGAGACAGTTGCTCTTCTAAAAGAGAGATAAAATTTGGTGTACCCCAGGGCGCAATATTGTCTCCTATGCTGTTTAACATTTACATGAAGCCGCTGGGAAAAATCATCCGGAGACATGGGGCAGGATGTTATCAGTACGCTGATGACACCCAAATATATTTCTCTATGTCTCAGACTGATGCAGTGACTAAGGATGGCATCTCTCCTCTGAATGCCTGTCTTGGGGCGGTAATGGACTGGATGAGGGAAAACCGACTCAAACTGAATCCAGGTAAGACGGAGGTACTTGTTATAGGAAACCCAAGCCCAGGTATGGAATTATGTCAGCCAGTTCTGGATGGGGTCACACTTCCCCTGAAAGACTCTGTCCGCAGCTTAGGGGTGCTCCTTGACTCGTCGCTTCACCTGACAGCTCAGGTAGATGCGACAGTCAGGAGCACTTGTTATCAGCTTCGGCTGATACGCCAGCTGCGTCCCTTCCTGGAGCAGGGAGACCTTGAAACAGTTGTACATGCGCTGGTCACCTCTCGATTGGACTTCTGTAATGCGCTCTACATGGGGCTACCCTTGTCCCAAGTTCAGAAACTTCAATTTGTACAAAATATGGCAGCCAGGTTAATTACAGGTACTCGTCGTACCGATCACATAACACCGGTTTTGAAATCCCTTCACTGGCTGCCAATTAGTTTCCGGGCAAGGTACAAGGTGTTGGTGATTACCTTCAAAGCCCTACATGGCTTGGGTCCAGAATACTTAAGAGATCGCCTACTTCCATACTGTCCGTCCCGCACTCTAAGGTCCTCGGGGAAGAATCTACTTCAGCCAATAAAATCTAGGCTAAGTTCAGTCACCCAGAGGGCCTTTTCCATCGCAGCTCCGAAGCTATGGAATGACCTGCCGAAGGAGATCCGTGACATTTCTACTCTTACAGCCTTTAAGAAGGCTCTTAAAACGGATCTCTTCCGGCAGGCCTTCCCTACCTAGTTCTACTCCCCATTTACTGTGACTTATGTCACTCTGTCCACCAATTCTTCTCTTAAATTTAATGAGAAGAATTAAATTAAAATTAATTAAAAT
>NW_024824459.1:0-1649 GCF_019175285.1 Sceloporus undulatus
GCTCCAGTTTTTCAAAATCTTTTGTAAATCATGGTGCCCAGAACTGGACACAATATTCAGAAGGGCGTGCAAATGGCTTTCACACTATCTGTATTTAGGCATATGTATAACCTCACTTTAATTTCCATTTGTACAGAACTCAATGAAAGCATAGTCCCACATGGGTTTAGAGCTTTAGACAAGAACCCAGTTTTAGATTTGATGGGTAGGCAAACAAGTATTTCCATATCTGCCTCCCATATCTGGTTGTACAGTCTAGAAGACTGTAGGCACAATAAACACTATTCTACAAAGGGTCATAAGGAATACGTTCTTATCTCTTATTTCCTATCACTCATCTAATTTATGTATTTCCTCTCTATCCTCTAAAGTGTTTCTTTAATCCTGTTTCCCAATTTGCTTTTTCTTGTAGGCCTTGTATTCTTCTCATGGATTCATTGGGTAGACTATACAAATCAGTATCACGTCATTAAAACATTCAGGGAGTGAGCATTTAACATATAATTTAGAACTGTTTATACCTAAAACAGAGTTCTTATAAAAACATTATTCTGGGACTCACTCTTGTATTGCAGATACTTGGAAGTGGAGTCGGAAATGAAAAAAGGTAGCAAATGAAGTTTTTCCAAACAGTAATGGAAGATTTCAGTGTAAACGTGCCAAAGGCAAGACGGTTCTTGGAATTGCGGAATGTATTTTCCTCAGTATGTGGCAAGCTTTCTGGAGGTGAGTTTACTGGGTTTGTTGAAGATTTACATTGCATTTGGCTTCAGAATATCAAGCAAATCTCTAGAGCTTTTTCCTCTCTTTCGCAATTGTTTGTTGGATATGGCATTTGATTCTTCATTACTGAAAACATTACATGGTATAACAATAATATAATATTGTAATATAATATATATTAATATAAAATAATGTAATAATATAATATAATGTAATGATATTATTATTTACGAATATCCTGTCTTTCTCTGATATAAAGGGCTGAAGGCAGCAGACAGCAAATTTTAAAAAATACCATTTAAAAACAGATAGCAAAATCTGTAGATGCTCAAGTCCCATTAAATATAATGGCACAACAAAATGGTTTCCCTTATATAAAATAGAAAATCAAGGTTTGTTTTTTGGAATATATACTTTTTTTAATATTTGCAAGCTGTTGATGCTCAAATCCATGGGTAAAATATCCATGGATAAGGAGAGCCGACTGTAGTTAAAACTACATGGGGACTGGGAAAAAGTAGCATTTCCTGTCTTTTTTAATCCCTGCCTTTTTAGTACATGTGACAATATTATTATTTAGACATTGCATATAGGTATTATTGTTATAAATCTATGTCTTTTATCCCCACTAGACACTCATTGTGAATTTTGAAGTACCAATGAATTTAACTGGCTGATTCTGGGATAGATTTTGACTTCCATAGAATCATAGAGTTGGAAGAGACCACAAGGGCCATCCAGTCCAACCCCCTGCCATGCAGGAAATCCAGATCAAAGCATCCCCGACAGATGGCCATCCAGCCTCCGTTTAAAGACCTCCAAGGAGGGAGACTCCACTACACTCCGAGGGAGTTTGTTCCACTGTCGAACAGCCCTTGCTCTGAGGAAATTCCTCCTAATGTTGAGGTGGAATCTCCTTTCCTGCA
>NW_024824460.1:0-631 GCF_019175285.1 Sceloporus undulatus
ATATTATAGCATCAGGAAAGATTTTAGGTGTTAAGGTTTGGAAATGCTGTTTGGGGTCCCTTCTGACTTTGGATCCTTTCATCCTCCATTTTGGGTTCCCTGAAGGCCTCAAACTGCCGAGTGTCAAGTGCTGAGGCAGAGGCGGCCATTTTGTGTTCTGGCAGCCATTTTATGTGCTGCTTGTGACTGTGGGATATAATGTTCCAGAACCTTCTCTGAGGCCTCAGTTGAACAGAGTCCTCTCTTTCTCTCTTGAGGCTCCAGAGAGAGAAGGAGGCCAGGCTCCTTGGGCCAAAAGGAAGGAAGTGTGTCTTTTGTGTCTCTCTTCTGAGAGGGTTTTCTTATTACACAGCTCTGCTCTTTCTGGGGAAGATGGGTTTTAAAAGGGATCAGAAATGGGGATGATAGTTTTAATACAAGCCTTATTGTTATTATTCTTCACAAACATTGGGCTTTGGCTTCTAAGAGGAGGCTTGTCCCCCAAAAAAGGCCAAAAGTAGCTCCTTTGGGAGGATTTAAAAGTCTCCCCAGTTTCCTTATTAAGAGACTTTCAGGGAAGAAGGAAGGAGGCAGACCAGACCATCTCATATTATGACCAAATGAACATAGAAACAAACAAGAACAACAAAAA
>NW_024824460.1:731-1648 GCF_019175285.1 Sceloporus undulatus
TCATTGGGCTTTGGCTTCTAAGAGGAGGCTTGTCCCCCAAAAAAGGCCAAAAGTAGCTCCTTTGGGAGGATTTAAAAGTCTCCCCAGTTTCCTTATTAAGAGACTTTCAGGGAAGAAGGAAGGAGGCAGACCAGACCATCTCATATTATGACCAAATGAACATAGAAACAAACAAGAACAACAAAAATAAGGATTAGACAGAAAAGTAAACTGCTTATTTCTTTTAAAGGAAAACCATTATTAGGAAAGTAAAAACAAGACTTGGGTGCTTCTGCGCTTTAGCAACCGACTCAGGCTGTATCTGCACTGCAGAAATAATCCAGTTCGAAACCACTTTAACTCTCCTGGCTCCATCCTGTGGAATCCTGGGATTTGTAGTTCGTTGTGGCACCAGAGCTCTCTGGCAGAGAAGGCTAAGTGTCCCAAAGGTAAAATCCCAGGATTCCATAGCATTGAGCCTTAAAGACAAACCTATTACTCACATTTACCATCCGCTGCTACCAAACTACCAGACTAAGTTTTATTTCTATCTCATTCGTTTTTTAATTATCTGTTAATAAGTAAAAAGTAAATATATATTGTTCTACTTCTACTTATCCTTACGAATCATTTGTTTTCTCTTTCAGTCCTCATTTAAATTGTAAAACAGTTGATACAAAATCGCTCTCATTAGATTAAACTAAACATCATTGGGCTTTTAACCTCCCAACATACTTCTATTTTACAACTGTTATATTTCTTTGAATAAATTAAAACACTTCAACTTAAATTAGTTCTGTCTCTAAAGTAGCATTTTCCCTCAATGCTTCTGGAGATATTCAATTATATTATTCCAGTCTCCTTTATATAAATTTGACGGTTCGTTTTTAATTCCTCTTGAGAGTTTGTCCATTTCCATCATGTCCAGAAGCTTAAAT
>NW_024824461.1:0-327 GCF_019175285.1 Sceloporus undulatus
ACAGACTCTTCCCAGAGTTCCAAGCACTTAAGAAAAGGTACATTCTTCTCTTTCAGGTGTGGATATCTGTATCTATAATTATATATCTGCCACTTTACATACATATATAAACACTTTAAAAATATTTTTTTATTCTCTATGGCATTACTCTTCTCTCTTTCTCTCGCTCTCCAGAACCCACAAACCCACCCACCCACCCATCCTCCCTCCCTTCTCTTTTGTAGACTACTATGTTAATTGATTTCAAATGTGTGCCTTTTAATAATGCTATGGAACTATTTTTCATACATAGTGGCATAGAATATTCAATAAATAAATAAATATTAA
>NW_024824461.1:427-1648 GCF_019175285.1 Sceloporus undulatus
CGGCTTACGAAGTATTCCGGGTTACGAAAGCGGCGGCGGAACGAATTAATTTCATAACCCGGGGTACCAGTGTATATCTGCCACTTTACATACATATATAAACACTTTAAAAATATTTTTTTATTCTCTATGGCATTACTCTTCTCTCTTTCTCTCGCTCTCCAGAACCCACAAACCCACCCACCCATCCTCCCTCCCTTCTCTTTTGTAGACTACTATGTTAATTGATTTCAAATGTGTGCCTTTTAATAATGCTATGGAACTATTTTTCATACATAGTGGCATAGAATATTCAATAAATAAATAAATATTAAGATATTGCAAACCTATTTTTGGCTTAATATTTGCTCATTGATTGAAAAACCATTTATAATGTCATGTTTGATTCTGCAGTTGCAGTGCACATTTTTGCATTGATCTTCTCTCACATGTTTTTCAGCAACCCCAATCTTGTCACACTGCTAGCTATTGGAGGCTGGAATTTTGGCACTCAGAAGTAAGTATCTGCTGTTCCCCACACTTAAGATTCTCTAAATTTTTGGGTGGCCACATTTTTTAAAACTAACTCTTGATTGGCAATTTTAAAGCTCCTACTCTCCCTTCTTATGATGGAAGTTCTCACACTGTCTTCCAAATAAAAGACCATGTTCCCGATCATAAATAGCTGACTTGTATAGGGTGAGAGGGGTCTTCTTCTATTGGGTGGGACCCTTGACACACTCATGCAATCTGTGGACTGCTCTCTACCTGCCCTTGCTCTATGTGTTTCATGTTACTCATTAACATCTTCTACAGGGCTGGAATAACATATAATTTAACCAGTTTTATGAGTGTAGAGAGCACATAGGTGCCAGGCAAGGAATGGACACTTTGGCGCCTTACAGACGGGCCAAAGCGGTGCCGTCGTTGCGCCAGGAATACGCACGAGGGGCGGCTCTTCCAGATGCGCCTTGCCCCTTGCGCGTATTCCGTACGGCAAGATGGCAGCGCCCTATACAGACGGGCATGGCCATCTTGACGTAACAGACATGCAGCGTCCGGACGTCTAAACCCGGAAGAGACGTCGCGAGTGCGCGCTTTGGCACTTGTGACGTCTCTTCTGGGTTGCCGGAAGGAGCGCGATTTTCGCACTCCTTTTTTACAGCATGGGGGAGTCGTGTGGTTTGGCTGCAGTGGCTTCCCCGCGCTGCAACCGGCAGCAGCCCAAGACCGCCCCTTTTG
>NW_024824462.1:0-1648 GCF_019175285.1 Sceloporus undulatus
GGATCAGAAAGGTTTTCTCCCTGGAAGACAACTAAAAGAGAAAACGCGGCATGCCTTGAATATTTTGGAGGACTATCATAGACATAATGGCAAGCAGCCGGGTTTATTTCTTTTAGACCTACAAAAAGCATCCGATTCTGTAAATTGGAACACAATGTTTAAAATCTTAGAGGCGATGAATATAGGAGATAGTTTTTGGAGACGGAAAGAGAGGTTGTATTCAGATCAAAAGGCTAATATTTTAAGAAACGGAGATAAAACCCCTCCTTTCCAATTAAAAAGGGAATGCGTCAAGGATGCCCCTTATCTCCCCTTCTCTTCTTAGTTGTGATTGAGATCTTAATTAGGAAGGTAAAACTGGATATTGATTTGAAGGGAGTAACAATTAAAAAACATACATATGAAATAAAAGCCTATGCGGATGATTTGTTTATAGATCTATAGGAGCCCTTAGATAATGCAGATAAGCTTATCAAGGCTCTAAAAAACATTGGAGACTTTAGTGGTTTCAGAGTGAATTTACTGAAATCCGCGATTTTAACGAAAAATATGAATAAAGAACAAATGTCCAAAGTAACCAGATTCAATGGAATTGAAGTTAAAGGGAAAATTAGATATTTAGGATTAATTATTTCAAATAAAACAAATGAACTCTTTGGGAATAACTATGGCACTCTATGGAAAAACAATTAAAATGAAATTAATAACTGGAATAAACTGCACTTATCTTCTTAGGTAAAATAACTGCCATTAAAATGAACATATTACCTAAAACCCTCTTTTAATTTCAAACTCTCTCTATTATTGGCAAAGGGATTTAACAGACTTCATTTGGGAGGGAAAAACCCTAGAGCAAAACTAAAGGTCTTACAAGACGCAAAGGAAAGAGGAGGGTTAATGGTTCCAAATATTAAATTATATTACGAGGCTAATTAAATATTGGATTAATTTGCAGGATAAAGAATCATGAGAATTGGAAGGCAAAGGCCTTAAATTTGGAAGGCATGCTTTTCTCTTATATGACAAAGAAAAAGCAGATCCCTCGATTAACAATCATTGTATTAGACATGCGTTGTTTAGGATTTGGAACAAGTATAAAGGTCGGATAGTTATGGGATTCCCAAAATGGGCCTCGCCTTAGAAGCCATTTGCAGAATGAAAATGGAGAGAGAAGGGAATTGGATTATTTATGACCATCTCTTAAAGTTTAAGGGGGAAGAAATAGAAATTAAAACACAAAAAGGTTTAAACTTACAAGGTTTTAATCTGAATTGGTTTGAATATCAACAAATAAACTCCAAATGCAGCAAGACCTAAAATCACGGGAGAAAAAAGATGATAGTTCAGAGCTAGAAAAGCTTTTATTGATCAAAGGATATCAAAAAGGTCTGATGGGTAAAATATAAAAGGTGTTGCTAAACTGGAACTCAGAGCAAGAAATAATCAAGGAATCAATGGTAAAATGGGCCAAAGACTGTGGTCACACTATCAATTTAAATCAATGGGGAAAAGCATGGAATCGAAGCATTAAATTTACAGCAGCCAAAACCTTAGGGAACATTGGTACAAGATGTATTTCAAATGGCATCTAGCACCAGCAAAACTGGCTAAAATACATAAACATACAAATAATATATGCTGGAAATGT
>NW_024824463.1:0-1648 GCF_019175285.1 Sceloporus undulatus
CACAAGTGTGAATAAATAATACTCATAAATGAGAAACAGTGATGGGTATGTAAATCTAGATTATTGTTTCATATCCATCCTCATTGATAACCATTATAAGGACCCTGAACGTCCCTCAATTCCCACTTGCCAGGTAGCAGCCACAGTGATAGATTTGGGTCTGTTTCCCTATCACTCAGGAAGCAGCTGACTGCAATTGCCAACCCCACCCACAAGTGATCTCCAGTGCAACAGGCAGAAAGAGGACACTTGTCACAATTGCCCCTCATGCTGGATACAGATAGCAGTCAGCTGCTTCCCTATCAACAGGGGAACAGTCTCTCGTAGACTGCAGCAGCTGCTGCCCAGTAGGTCACAACTGAGGAAATTTCATAGTCCCTAGAGGCTACATAGGCATTGTGAATATTCAACAGTCATGAGTGCATAACTCTACGTTTTTCATTTGTAACTGCCATACAGAATACCAGCCTTTCTCTCGAAAGTTGGAAAGATTTCTTCTCCTCTGCACACTGGGAAGAAAATGTTGACGATAGAAATTGCTGCAGCAAGCAAAGGGTTAAACATTCATATCCAACTTATGTGTGTTTTAACAGCAGTTCCTGAAATTGGAGAGGTGTTGCACTAAAAACAATGGGAGAGGAGACTGTCATATAACTACATGCAACCATATGCAGTTTATCTGTGATTCTAACCAAAAACATGCTTTCTTTGACACTGTGGGTTGAACAAACTGAAAAATTTGTCAAGACTCCTATTGAAAAAGCAGTTTTGAATTTCCAGCCACTCGTTCACAGTTTGTCGAGCTGAAGCACATATAACAGTGTTTTCACAGCAAGTATTTTGTCCATAAAGTCCCAACATCCAATCAATGATGTACAGTAGGCATTGGAAATTGAATGTGCAGTGAATGATAACAGTCAACCAACTTCTATTTCTATGGACAGTGGAGGAGAAAGAGTAGAAAGTCAACACAGAGCTACCATTTTCTTTGAGACGTCCCATACTTTAAAATGCTGGCTGGATGCAGTACTGTGGTGACAATAAATACAGAGTTACTCCTTTGTAATTGATTTGTGCTTAGCAAGATAACATATTCATGAATGTGGTACTATTGTGGCAATTGTCAAAATTCTCCAATCCTGCTTTACCAGGTAGCATCCACTGAAAGCAATGGATGTTTCCAGTCCTCTCTGCCCAGAGATCTCTGGTGTGTGCTGCTATGGGGGCCTTTTCGATTCAAGAACACAGTATGACTACAATAAATAAATAAATAAATAACCATTTTGCTTCTTATTAATGCAGATGAGGCAGAGGCTCTGGTCATTCGACATTACTTAGTTAAGTACTGTATACTTAGTGAGAGAAGAATAAGTGAGAAAATAATTTAGTGAGAAAAGAATTTCTCCATCTCTGTATGCTTCAAGGAAGACTAAGAAAAGATGAAAATATAATTCTAGTTTTCAGTGAGAACTGTAACTTTTTTGTCAGATCTAACTACAATGCATATTTACATGGTATTCCCCTGTCCTCTTCTCTGTCCCTAGGACTGGGTCAATTATGAAGTGATCCACACATATCAACACCATCCTTGCAGCTTGTGTGGTTGAGATTTTTTGCACAACATAACAGGAGAATTAACTCAAATTGA
>NW_024824464.1:0-1648 GCF_019175285.1 Sceloporus undulatus
CTTCCCCCAAATCCAGCGATCCCAAAAAACACCGCCTCCTACTGGAAGCCATCGACCGCCTGGTCTCTGTCAACGCCATCGAGGAAGTCCCAGTAGACCAGAGAGGCAGGGGTTGTTATTCCACCTTCTTTCTGGTGCCCAAGAAGAACGGGACCTGGAGGGCCATCTTGAACTTGAGACCACTCAACCAGTTCATACGCAAGAAAAAATTCAGGATGGAGACCCTCAAGACTATTCTGGACAGCCTTCAGCCCAACGACTTTCTGTCCTCTATAGACCTCCAAGATGCTTATCTCCATATTTTAATCCACCCCTCCTCCCGTCGTTTTCTCCGGTTCAAATATGGCAGGCGCCATTTCCAATTCAGGTCACTCCCCTTTGGCCTCTCGTCCGCTCCCAGGGTTTTCACCAAAATCATGGTGGCTCTGGTCGCTCATTGGAGGACACAGCTCATCCACGTTCACCCATACCTGGACGACCTCCTAATCAGGGCCCCCTCTATTCAACAAGCCATACGGGACACTGCCAGGGTCCTCGGATCATTGGACGACCACGGTTTTCTAGTCAACCTGGACAAGAGCTCCATTCAGCCCAGTCAGCAGATCCTCCACCTGGGATCTCTGATAGACACTCGGGGACGGTCTGCCTGACTCCAGAGCGGGCCTCGACCATTCAGAAGACAACCCTGAGGGCTCTCAGATCGCCCCGAGCCAGCCTACAGCTACTCTCCCGCCTACTGGGGCTGATGATAGCAGCTATCGAATGCCTACCCTGGGCGAGATTCCACGCCAGACCTCTTCAATGGCTTCTTCTCCCACACCAACAGGCCATCGCCCAAAGGAGTCACCGCAAAATACAGATCCACGACCAGGTTCGACAGTCTCTCAGATGGTGGACATCCCAGGCAGTATCCAGGGGCCGCCCCATCTGGGAGACAGAGGATCCAGATCACCACAGATGCCAGCCTCCGGGGCTGGGGAGCCCACTGCGGGTCACAGCTGGCCCAGGGACGATGGTCGCCGGAGGAACAGTCCCACAGCATCAATTGGCTGGAACTTCGAGCGATACGACTAGCCCTCCAATCCTTCAAAGGGCTAGTTCGTCACAAGGCAGTCCTCATACGAACCGACAACATTACCGCCAAGGCACATGTCAACCGCCAAGGCGGAACAAGGTCACGAACCCTGATGAAAGAGGCCCAGCTGCTGTTGGCATGGGCAGAGACCAACCTGCTATCGCTGCGCGCAGAGCATCTCCAGGGTCAACTAAACTCCAAGGCCGACTGGCTAAGCCGAACAGATATCGATCAAGGAGAATGGAGTCTGCACCCAGAGGTGTTCCAGACCATAGTGGAGGTCTTCGGCCCACTGATAATGGACCTGTTCGCCTCACCCATCAATGCCAAGACTCCCAGATTCCTCTCGAGGTTCAAGACACAAGGGGCCGAGGACTTCGATGCGCTGACGTGCTGCTGGCCGGAGGGACTCCTGTATGCCTTCCCTCCAGTATCGCTATTGACAAAGCTTCTGTCCAAAGTCCGAAGGACCAGAGCGGTGGTCATCCTGATAGCTCCAGCTTGGCCCAGGCGTCCGTGGTTTTCAGAGCTCCTCAACCTGTCAACACAAAACCTCCCTCTCCCAACCAGACC
>NW_024824465.1:0-1648 GCF_019175285.1 Sceloporus undulatus
AGTGGTCCCCAAACTGTGCCCTTTAAAGGGTTTTGGACTTTACTTCACAGAATCCTAGTTGAGAAACTGTTATACACTACAGCAGTATGTAAATTTGTAAAACAACAACAATAATAGCAATTATTATTTCTTTAAAATCCACAGAGAACATAAAGAAACCAAAAGTGTGAATCTATGGATTAAGGCTTGAATATGAGAATAGTTGAGACAAAGAATGCTAGGGCATTTGTTGAAAACAGCAATAACAACAACAACAAGGGCAGAGAAAGAGTGAGGACTGACCTGTTGAAACCCCTGACAACTTAAAGAAATATTTTGTGTTTTGGATTTGTGGAATGTGCATCATGAAGTTAAAAGGCTTCTATCTCTGCAATGTATACATATGTTTCAAAAGGAAAGTGAGCAATTCTTATGGGTGCATGCCATGGAGTATATATGTATCCATTTTCTTCCAGGTGTCTCTCATACTGCATGATGACAGGAAGCCAGAAATACCCCCAGTGCTGTACCACCTAACTGCTCTTCTATTATAGAAAAGGAAGAAGTTTTCATAATGGGAGGGAGGGAAGAAAAAGACCTCTTGCTGTCTCTTGCCCTCCTGAAACTTCATTTCCCAATTCTATATTGCTAAAAGTGCTCAAATGCAGCTCTATAACAGATTTCCATGATGGCCTTGGGCAGTAGAAAAAGCCACTCTTAATAATGGCACAATCCCTCTCATCACTTTGGTTTCTAAAAAGTCTGTCATTTAATAAGAAATGTTCTGTTTATCCCTTAGAGCAGGGGCAGGCAACCTTTTTGAGCCGGGGGCCGGGTTGGTGTCCCCCGGACAAGGGGGGGGGGGGGGGGGGGGGGAGCCAAAAAATTAAAAATTAAATAATTAAATAATATAGGAGAACATTTTCAAATGTAGGACACATTTTTTAAAATGGAGGACATGCAAAAAAATTTGATGCTTTTTTTAAAATGTTAATATAAATGCATGTTTCTTAGACATGATCAAAATGGAGGACATTTGGGCATTATTCCTAGACAGATGGCAGAAATGGACTTCCCTTTCTGGCCAACCCCCCTCCCCCCATTCCAAACAGCACATTTCGTCATTGAACATGGCTTTACTTAAGTTGGCTCTTGCATATTTTAGAGGCTTAATGCATAACGAAACTCTTTGGGTTTCACACTGAACATGGGTTCACATGGCTATGCATATCGAACATGTCAAGGTGGTTTCACAGTTCTTGCACCAAGTGTACTTCTCAGAAGTGTGTACTTGGTCAAGGGACTTTGGTTTTTCTTCACTGCGCATGGGTTTGTAAAAATCACAGCAATTTACATTGGCCTTTCCTCAGAGGCTTTCTGATATCAATATCACCATTAAAGAAACAAAAACACACAGAAAAGGCACTTTGGAAGGTCACACTCTCTTGGCTTCAGAAACAGTGTGTGCATGCCTCTCAAGCTGGCTCATATCATCATCATCATCATCATCATCATCATCATCATCATCATCATCATCATCATCATTATCACATTATCACTGTCAAAACAAGGGAGACTTGTTAGCATTAAAAGCACCAAAAACACACTTTGGAAGGTGACACTCTCTCGGCTTAAGAAATAGTGCCTGCATGCCTCTCAAGCTGACTCA
>NW_024824466.1:0-1648 GCF_019175285.1 Sceloporus undulatus
CAGAGGAAAGCATGCCATCCAAACCTTAATTGCACTGCTTCCATGTCCAATATTGGACGATCTTCTAGTTTAATCCAGGTTTGCAGCATACACGCATTTTGTTATACATGGGGGATCTTGGAACCAAACCCAAGACAGTATTACAAGTGTCCACTGTCCCTCCAATGCTGACCCGAAGCAGCCTTATTTTGGCATGTTTTCAGGCCATAGACGATAGGTTACTCTATAGCCATAGTACGCCTACATGGCACTGCTAACTTTGGACATTGTAAACTGTGTGCCCAAAGGAGTATAATGGAAATCACAGCAATAATAACAATTTGGAACACCAGCTGGGCAAAATATGGGAGCAGGCTACATGAGTTTGTTAGCTCAAGGGAAGCAGGAAATATATGGATTGAACGTGGGCTTTTGGGGAGTCCCAAAAGAGTGAAAAGGCTTCTTCAGACAACCCTTCAGACATCCAAGCTTTTCAGTCTAGCTCACTGGAGACCTATTGCTCTTTCACTAAACAAGCTAGTCTGCTTTCCAGTAGTGAATGGTGCTGTAAAGGTCACTGGGATGATGAGTCCACTCCGTGTTTTATCACAGATTTTAACATTGCTATCCACGGTGCTGAACCCTATTCTCAAGATAGATTCAGCCCCTTTCTTGGTTCTGTTGATATGGGGACTAAAATCCATGCACCCTATTGACACTGGAGCCATCAGCTGTCATTGCTTCCAGCATCTTTCACATAAAGCAAGGCATGAGTCAGAAACCCATGTGGAAATAGCATGCCTGGTTCCTTGGTCAGAATCCTGTTGATGCTAAAATGTTTACGACCAATTTCAGATGTTGCATAGAAGGTGTTTAAAACCTTGTTCTGCAGTGTTCGTTCCCCCACCTCCAGATCCCAAGTGTAGAAGTGCACTGCCACAGCGTTTATCAAATGGGATGGAAAGTGCTGGAAGGAGACTTCTGAAGTCACCCTCCTGGATCTCATGGAACTCTGTAGGAGGAACATTGCATTCTGCCCACACGATGTAGAAGCTGGTCCAAAATCTCCCTCTCTCCCTAAAGATGGCAGCAAAGGCGAAGAAAAAACAAGGCTTCACACAAACCTCTCCATGTGCTGGAAGTACATGCAGTGTAATTGTGGGGCTGCCTTCCTCACTGATGTGTCTGGGGACCCCAACATCCTATTTTCCATGTTTCAAAGGGTGATTGTTGAAGGAGCTCTGTAAGTGTAATAATGCATTGGCCATGCTGGTTGCGGTGGGGCAAGAAAGTGATTCCTTCAAAGCTCTGGCACTCATGTTTATGCATAGATCTCCTGCTTTTGAGTAGGGCTCCTGGTATAATCATGGTCAGTGGTAGACTTCTGTATGAGTACCTCAATATACATCAGTCCATATTGGCTGGGGAGGCAATTTTCCAGTGTGCTCAGTAAAAACTATCTGAGTCCCATGTTTTCCCACCCAGATCCTTTTCCCATTTCCATTCCAGTGCCATGATCTATCACTCACTCATGGCACCATTTGCCAATAGCTCATAGGCTACAGTCCTTTTGGCCAATGTAACTATGCCACTGGAGGAGGTGGACAGGTCACAGAGGTTAAAATAATAATAATAATAATAATAATAATAATAATAATAATAATAATAA
>NW_024824467.1:0-1648 GCF_019175285.1 Sceloporus undulatus
CATAAGAGGAGGTGGAAACAACAGCCACCTTCTTTCTTAGGGACAGGTGACCCTGACCCTTATCAATTGTACTTCCTGCTTCCTGATAAGTGAAGATTGGGAGGCTACATAGGGATCATCAATACAGAAAAGGCTATTTATTCATAACTGTGATGACTGCACATATTTTGGATACTGTGAGCAATAGTAAAACATTGCTTGTTATATTATCTTATATCAGTGGTCTCAGTAATTACTGTAACTTACTTTATACCTTGTTGGATCCTAAAGCAAGTTGGTAATCCTGCATTCAGTGTACACTTCACCTTGGCTTCATCAATTAGCTATTTCTGAATTTATACCTGTTTGGTATTATGAACAGTACTTCTGTTTTGATACAATCTCACCCTTTGTAGCTAATAAATAAAATGAAGTATAACATTTTGAACAGCCTTAAGTGATGTCCAAATATGAAGCTTGTTGTAGTTCCCCAACGGACACCTCTACTTTGTGATTTTGCACTACAATTGCTATTTTAGATATCTTGTAACCTCAGCTTCATTATCCAGACAGGATTTTGACTTCCTTTGCAATCTTTGTGATTAATTGAGCGATTAAGTAGAAGACACATCACTCAGCCAGGAGAACAGACTAGTCCTGATGTTTTAGTTAGTTATAATACTAACCCGAGACCAAATGAAATACTTTGAGAGCCCTGTATAAGCATCTGATGTAACTTTATATTTTCCTTCTTTGTCTTAATGAGCCATTGGTAGGAGTGATGTGGTAGCACATCATTAAAATTGGAGAACATGCTTTAGTTGCTAGAAAATAAATTGGTATCTGCAGTTACAAATCCATTATGCAAGGTTACTTAAGAGCTAGGACTGTAGGTCTAGATTAGTTGAGATGGTACTCTGTTTTCCTGTGTTAACCAAAGTGTATGTGTGTGTATGTGTGCGGAGTAAATAATTCCACAAAAGATTTTCATGGACAGAAATTCAATTCCCTACCATTGTGCATGCCTCAGATGTTCATCTTTTAGAGTGCGATTCAAATTATGGCTGCCGTCATCAAATGAATATAGAGATCGCATGGTGTGTGGGGTTTTTTACCGTGTAGTCCTACTTTGTTGCTTGGCACTTTGGGTGTAATTTGAATTATCAAAGCTTTTGTTGTTTAACTAGACTCTTCTTTAATGTTACAGCTGTATGTGCTGTCTTATTTTTGTTCTAACTCACTGATTGACATTGTGCTTCCTTGGATAACAAGTATAATAATTTCAGCTGCTTAAAATATGTTTCGTTTTGCCTTGTCCAGACTTTATACAAAGTTTCCTTGCCTTTGAATGTTAATTTTTTGACATCAGATCAAGAAAAAAAAAATCCTGCTTCACCCTCAGCAATCATCAAGGACCATTAAAATAAATCTTGTTATTGAATTCTAGCAGATGCAGGCTGAGAAACTGTGGTGAAGAAAATACACTTAAATATTTACAGTTATAGCTTGCATTAGATTCAGATTATGGCTTTCATGGATATGTCTGATTTTGACTGCCCCTGGAACAAATATGGAGATGCTGTGAAAGGATATAAGAAGTGTGGTACTTCAGAAAAAAGGATAGTTGTAAGATGTCATGAATGGTAGAAGAAGCCTATAGCATTAGTAA
>NW_024824468.1:0-1648 GCF_019175285.1 Sceloporus undulatus
TTTCCATTTACGTTCACCCTTCTTTCTGAATTTTGCTGGCACAAACATTTGCAAATTGCCCAAACACCCTCAGGTATTTTAAGTTTGGTGGTCTACCATGTAGCATCTGATAAGGTGTTTGCTTCACGGCTGAATTCCACACCCTATTTGCTATATGGTTAGCCATTAAAACTGCTTCACCCCAAAATTTTTCAGATACATTAGCATCCAATAACATGCAGTCTTTCATCTGCTTCAAAACACCAATACGTCTCTCTGCCAGCCCATCTTCCTGTGGAACTGCAGGATTAGTGGTGTTGTGACGTATACCATTCTTCTGCAACCAATTCTTAAGGTCAGAAGATAAAAATTCGCCTCCTCTGTCAGTGACCAAAGAACCCACTTTGTACTCAAATTGGCGCTCTATTTGGTTCACCCAGTCTTTGAAGACTTCAGCAACCTCACTTTTCTCCTTCAAGACTTTTACATAGGAGTACCTTGTGTGCCTGTCTACTATTACAAGAAAATACTGACTTCCCCCAACAGTTTTAGTTAAAGGCCCAGCCAGATCAGCATGCACCACCTCAAACGGCCTTTTGGTGACACATTTTGTTTGCTTGGCCACTGGAAAAGCTTTCAATTTGATCTTACTGCAAACAGAACAATCAAGATGATTAGGACAAGAATTCATTTTGAACTCAGGACAAACCTCTCCCAGCCTTTCCAAATATAAAAACCCTATAAGACCAAACACTCTGTGAAAATAATGTGCACAATTTGCATGTAGAGGTACATTACTTACACTGGCACACTCAGCTTTGTCAAGCATAAAATACAGTTTGTTTTTCTTTTGTGCTTTAGCACATACCTTATTCCCTTTGCTAATTATACATTTATCCCCTTCAAATTTCAAAGTATAGCCATCAGTTGTTAATGCAGACACACTAACAAGACAATTCTGCAATTTGGGAACACACAATACATTTTCAAAATCTTCCCCAAAACTAGGAACATGCACAGTGCCCATATGTTTTACCTCTCTGGGAACTCCATCAGCCATTGCAACAGACTGAACATTTGACACAGACTTAGTTTTCAGGAGGTTATTGTCATTACACATATGGTTAGAAGCCCCAGAATCCAGCATCCAAACTGAACTCACTGTGGCTGCTTGATGGACTTTGCAGTCATTGTCCCCAGCCACAACTGCCGCTCCACTCCTGGAACTAGCACCTTTTCCCTGCTTCTTCTTCGATGCTGCAAACTTCCAACAGTTCTTTTGGACATGCCCTGGCTTCTTACAATAGAAACAAGTCTTGGACACTGCAGCCTTCTCCTACTGGCAATTCTCCACAACCTCTGGTGAGTTGAACACCTTTGGTATCTTTTGCTGCTGCCTCTGGAGCCCTTCAGACATCCGTCGCTGGCTCTCCTCCAAGACACGCGCCGACACCAACTCAGCAGTCATCTGGTCTTCAGTCATCCCCTGAAAACTATGCAAGACATGCTCATAGTCCTGGGACAAACTCCCAAGCAAGATGTACGCCTTTTGCTCCTCTGGCAAGGTGACACCTCTCAGCTGCACTTGTGCAAACAGGTCATGCATTTCCTCCAAATGCTTCTCAGGATCTTGATTGCTTTGCATCTTGCAGGCATATAACCTTTTGCA
>NW_024824469.1:0-1648 GCF_019175285.1 Sceloporus undulatus
CAATTGGCAAACACCTCGCAGAGCCAAGCCTTAGAGGTGCTTAACGACCCGCCATGCCACCGGAAGTCCCAAAAGAAACCCGATTCTATATTAGGGTTCCGACACTCTCATCTAATAAAATCAAAAGGAAAAGCTCCTACTAGTTAAGACTTAAAAGTTAAATTTACCCTTTCTTTCAGGGGCCACTGGGTTATAGGTAGAAGATAAAAATACCTACCTGGGGTGTTTCACGGTCAGTAGTGAAGGTAAAAGTTGTTTCCTTGACCTCTATTGAGAAGTCCAGTTCATTCGTTTCTACACGAAGCTGGAATGGAAGATATGTATTCACTAAATAATAATGCATGGTAACAACAAAACAACAATGGTCAGTTATATACTGCTTCACCACAACTGTAAGCTAATTGGTTCCACTTGCCAGAAGGAAGTCTCAACCTTATGGTTTTGAGTGAGTGGCTGCAGTATAGGCACTGAGCCCCTGCGCCACCGGGGCTCCTATCCATATGAAGCCAGGACAACAAAAGCCAAGTCCTTCTGAACATATATATATATATTATGTATAATTATTCATTTTCCCTCTGTATTTGATGACACAGGACCAACCTTCCTCTATTTTTTCTTTTGTTATTGCCTTTCATCAATGCCGTCAGTACATCCATCTCTACCGCTTCGTAAAGTTTAGCTAGCCACTCTTCTGTTGTTGGTATTACCGAACTTTTCCATGATTTGGCAAAAATAATTCCCGCCGCAGTAATCATATATACTATAATACGTTTAAATTTCTATCGCTTTGTCGAGTTCGGAGGTCATGTTTAACAAAAACAGGAGTGGGTCAAAGGGGATTTTCTCATTTAAGATTTCCGAAAGTGTTGAGTGTATTTTCCCCCAGAACTTTTCTGCTTCTTTACATTTCCACCGTACATGATAGAAATTCACATCACATTTTTGGCATTTCCAACATGCTGCATCTCTCTTCTTGTAAATTAGGTTAATTTTATATGGAGAAATATGCCACTGATGCAGGGCCCTGTCCTCTCTTTTTCCTGAATGAATGTCTTTTGTGGTGTCTTTCTTTGTGGGGAAGACATATGGGAAGAAGACCAAGCTTTTAAAGTGGATTGTTGTTGTTTGAGCATTGGACTATGACTCTGGGTTCAAATCCTAGCTCGGCCATGGAAGCCCACTGAGTGGGGCATCACACTCTCTCAGCCTCAGAGGAAGGCCATGGAGAGCCTCCTCTGAACAAACCTTGCTCAGGGAAACCCCATGAGAGGGTGGCCAGGAGAAAGAAAGGACTTGAGGACACAACAACAACAACAACAAAAAGTGGGTCTAGGAATCAGAGAAGTGAGTGAGTGGGAAGGGAGGCAAAACTGGGTGGATAGGGAAGGTTATGGGGGGGGGGGAGAAATGCGGTCATGGAAACCCACTGGGTGGCTTTTGGGGGGGCAACAGTCTCTCAGCCTCAGAGGAAGGCCATGGAAGGCTTTCCTGAACAAGTCTCTTGGCAAGAGAGAGAGAGGAAGGAAGGAAGGGAAGAAGGAAGGAAGGAAGAGGGAAGAAAGGATCTTATCGTATTTGAGATGTGTTTCTTGCCCTTGTCAAGTACAATTCTGTCAAGTTCTGTTTTAGTCACACTTATTCCAGCCGT
>NW_024824470.1:0-569 GCF_019175285.1 Sceloporus undulatus
GAGAGACTTTTGTCCCCAATGTCGGTGCACGTGGACTTGAGCATACGTGGATTTTGGTATACGTGGAGGGGGCCCGGAATGGATCCCATGCATATGCCAGGGGCCCACTGTATTCGCAAGCAAAGGAGGGCCAAGAGAGCCCTGGAGAGCCTTGCCTTGGGGTGGCTCTGTATCTCTGGTGCCGCAACAAACTACAAATCCCAGGATTCCACAGGAAGGAGCCAGGAGAGTTAACACAGTTTAGAACTGGAATATTTCTGCAGTGCAGATACAGCCTGAGCTGAATGTAAAAGGGTAGAAGTCCCAAAGTCTGGTTTTTACCCTCTTAATAATGGTTTTACTTTCAAAAACTAAGCACTTTGTTTTTCTGTCTAATCCTGATTTTTGTTGTTGTTTGATTGATTCATTCTTGGTAATATGAGATGGTCTGGTTTGTCAACTTCCTTCATGAGTAAAAATCTATTAATAAGAAAACTGAAGAGACTTTTAAAACCTCCCAAAGGAACTACTTTTGGCTTTTTTGGGGGACAATCCTCCTCTCAGAAGCCAAAGCCCAATGTTTGTGAAGA
>NW_024824470.1:669-1648 GCF_019175285.1 Sceloporus undulatus
TAAGAAAACCCTCTCAGAAAAGAGACACAAAAGACACACAAAGAGACACACTTCCTTCCTTTTGGCCCAAGGAGCCTGGCCTCCTTCTGACTCTGGAGCCTCAGGAGAGAAAGAGATACCTCTGTTCAACTGAGGCCTCAGAGAAGGTTCTGGAACATTATTCCATACAGTCACAAGCAGAACAAAATGGCAGCCAGAACACAAAATGGCTGCCTCTCCCTCAGCATTTGGCAGATGGCAGTTGTAGGCCTTCAGGGAACCCAAAATGGAGGTTGAAAGGGCCCCAAAGTCGGAAGGGTCCTCAAAGAGGATTTCCAAACCTTAACAACCCCTAAAATGCCAATCCAAAAGAATATTCCCAGAGTTCCATAGCACTGAGCCATGGCCATTACAGTGGTGCAGAACAAAAATGCCCAGTAAGGTGGCATTGATGATGATTAAGGTCTGGCAGCATCTGTATCCTCCCCCGCCCAGCCTGATATCATCATCATCATCATCATCATCATCATCATCATCATCATCATCTTTGCTACAGCATGAGAGCCACCATTAAAAGCATTGAAATCCCTTTTGGGGAGTCCCAGTCTCCCACCTTCAGAGAGACTGGACCTTGCCTAGAAGGACTGCTGGGCCTCCTTCCTCCCCACCTTAATGGCAGTGGACAAAGGAAAGCACCAGCAGTAGACCAAGAAAGGCCCAGCCAGACCTCGGTGCAGCAGTGAAGCCTAGTGGTTCCAGGCCTTGTCTCTCTGCTCTCACTCCACTCACTCTTTCTCCTTCCTGTCTGTCTCTTTCCTTCTCCCTCTAAAGCTCTGCTCCTTTCTCACCAGTGTTGCCAACAAGCCTCGAAGATAATTCCCGGAAATGTCTGTCCAAAACCCGCTGAATCCCCCCAGATCACACGGAATATTCAGTCACAATTACCAGAAAATTCCCATAATGTTAAAATGGCAGATGTTTTGCAAATAAACGTAAATAT
>NW_024824471.1:0-638 GCF_019175285.1 Sceloporus undulatus
GAGATTGTAGGGGAACTTTCATGAGGAAATCAGTGGAAGCAGATAATCAGGCAGTTGAAAAATATTCTAATAAATATGTGTAAAAATACTTCGATTGAAAAGTGGCATCATTTCCTGTGAGACTGCCATAGAGTGTTGAGTCAGAGCACAGGGCATGATGCAAGCTAACTGCAGAGGATGCTTCATGCTGTGTGGCACCAGAAGATGACTCACAACCAATACAGTATACAGCTAAAAAGGCCAATGTCATTCTAGGTTGCATCAATACGAGTAAAGTTTTTAGGTCAAGGGATGTAATAGTGCTACTCCATTCTGCTTTATTCAGAATAATCCTGTGTCCAGTTCAGGGCCCCACAATTTAAAAAGGATGTCAAGTTGGAACATGCCCAGAGGAAGGCAGCCAACGTGGTGAAGGGTCTTGAAACCATCAAGCCCTTTGAGGAGCGACAGTAAGACCTCTTCGACAGTGCAACTCCCTTAGTTTCGTGGAGTCCTCTTCCTTGGAGGTCTTTAAACAGAGGCTGGATGGTGTTTGGAAATGATTCTATAATTCTAGTGGAATCATAGCACCATGATCATTTAGCACAAAATGGACCTCAGTCTTCATATTAAGAATAATGGATTCAGGTTCCTTACCC
>NW_024824471.1:738-1648 GCF_019175285.1 Sceloporus undulatus
CTAGTGGAATCATAGCACCATGATCATTTAGCACAAAATGGACCTCAGTCTTCATAGAAAGGACAATGGATTCAGATTCCTTACCCACAGAAGCCACATTCTCATAATTCTCCATCATTACACAATTGTACATAAGCCTCTGCTTCTTCGTCAACAGTTTCCATCCATCCTCAGTGAAATAGACCGCCACATCCGCAAAGGTCACCTGCAACAGAAAACAGTCCTCATCCAGAGAGTGACGAAGCAAAAGGGGAGGAAAGCACATGGTTCATCCCAAATATTATTTCATCACTTCAGAATTCAGTGCAGGAAATAAACTTTAAATTATGTTAGCAAGGAAAAACCTGCTGCCTTTCAAATCCAGTTTGTCTTGAATCCTTTCAATATAATATACTTAGGGAGCTGGACATGTTTAGCCTGGAGAAGACAAGGTTAAGAGGTGATATGATAGCACTGTTCAAATACTTAAAGGGATGTCATATTGAGGAGGGAGTAAGCTTGTTTTCTGCTTCTCCAGAAAACAGGATCCGGAACAATGGATGCAAGCTCCAGGAAAAGAGATCCCACCTGAACATTAGGAGGAACATCCTGACAGTAAGGGCTGTTTGACAGTGGAACACACTCTTTCCTCAGAATGCAGTGGCGTCTCCTTCCCTGGAGGTCTTTAAGATGAGGCTGGATGGCCATCTGTTTGATTGAAAGTTCCTACAAGGCAGGGGTTTGGACTGGATGGCCCTTGTGGTCTCTTCCAACTCTATGATTCTATAATTCTAATATCATAAACAATATAATTTAGGCCATTGCTGGGATATTGAGGATGTATTAGTATACTCACTATCCCAACACATACAGAACATTTAGCAACCAAAGAATTATAGTGCATTTAGAAATTTCTTGCCACATTTCAGAG
>NW_024824472.1:0-772 GCF_019175285.1 Sceloporus undulatus
AAAAAAAAGGAATGGTGTAGCCTTATATGTTAAAAATAAAACAACTGCTGTAGAAAAACTAAACGATAATGAAGGAAGGTATGTGGGGGTTGAGGTTATGATAGAAGGTAGGAAGACTTTGGTAATTGGTATTTATGGCCCAACAGAAAGGAAAGCTAAATTCTATAAAAAATTATGCAAAGAGATAAAAGAATTGAAATTTGAAACACTTATATTAATGGGAGATTGGAACGGAGTAATAGACCCTAAAATAGATAGAATATCAACAAAGAAAATAACAGAAAAACAGGGCAAACTGCCAGAAACTTTTTTTGAAATGTTGGATACTTTCTCGCTATTAGATGTGTGGAGATACAGAAATGAAAAAACTAAAGATTACACTTTCTACTTGAATCCTCATAATTCGGCATCCAGGATTTATATGTTCTTAATTTCAAGAGATTTGGCACAAGATGTAAAGGAGGTTAAAATTAAAGTTAACAAAAATTCGGACCATAACCAAATTTTCCTAGAATTAATGAAAAAGGAATTTGATTATAGATGGAGATTAGATGAATCACTCTTGAAGGACAAAAAAATAGAGAAGGAAATCAGACAACAGATCAATTTTTATTTTAAGGAAAATCTGGAAAAGGATACAAACATGAAAATTATATGGGACGCAGATAAGAGGACACTTGATGAAAAAAAAAATCTGAAAGGAAAAAAAGGTCACAAGATGAGATAAGAGTTATTTCAGAAAAGATTCAGGAGAAAGAGAAAGAAAAACTGA
>NW_024824472.1:872-1648 GCF_019175285.1 Sceloporus undulatus
TAAAAGAATTGAAATTTGAAACACTTATATTAATGGGAGATTGGAACAGAGTAATAGACCCTAAGATAGCTAGAATATCAACAAAGAAAATAACAGAAAAATAGGGCAAACTGCCAGAAACTTTTTTTGAAATGTTGGATACTTTCTCGCTATTAGATGTGTGGAGATACAGAAATGAAAAAACTAAAGATTATACTTTCTACTCGAATCCGCATAATTCGGCATCCAGGATTGATATGTTCTTAATTTCAAGAGGTTTGGCACAAGATGTAAAGGAGGTTAAAATTAAAGTTAACAAAAATTTGGACCATAACCAAATTTTCCTAGAATTAATGAAAAAGGAATTTGATTATAGATGGAGATTAGATGAATCACTCTTGAAGGACAAAAAAATAGAGAAGGAAATCAGACAACAGATCAATTTTTATTTTAAGGAAAATCTGGAAAAGGATACAAACATGAAAATTATATGGGACGCAGCAAAGGCTGTAATAAGAGGACACTTGATGAAAAAAAATCTGAAAGGAAAAAAGGTCACAAGATGAGATAAGAGTTATTTCAGAAAAGATTCAGGAGAAAGAGAAAGAAAAACTGAGAAACCCACAGAATAAAAAAATTGATAAAGAAATACAAATTTTAAATAATCAGTTAAATGTTAAAATGACAGACGAAATAACCAAAAAATTGAAATTTGCTAAACAAGGACAATTTGAATTTGGAAACAAAGCTGGCAAATTTTTGGCTTACAAAGTTAAAAAGATGAAAGAAGAAAGACA
>NW_024824473.1:0-1648 GCF_019175285.1 Sceloporus undulatus
TGGACGATACACTGTTTGATCCACCTTGCTAAGGTAGGGCGTGACACCTTCTTGCCCTTGGAGTTAGGTCGAAAGGATACAAATAGCGACTCCGATCTCCTGAAAGTGGCTGTTCTCTTCAGGTAGATTTTTATGGCTCTGCGAACATCGAGAGTATGCCAGCACTTTTCAAGGTCTTCCTTGGGCCGGGGGCAGAAGGACGGGAGGACGATGTCCTGGGCGGTGTGGAAGACCGAGTTGACTTTAGGGATAAAGGTTGGGTCAGGTCTGAGGAGAATAGAGTCAGGCCTGATGATGCACAATTCTTTGCGGACGGATAGGGCACCAATTTCGGACACGCGCCTTGCTGACGTGAGTGCCGTCAGTAACAGTGTCTTGAGGGTCAGGAACTTGAGGGGTACCTCCCTCAGTGGCTCGAAAGGCGGGATGGTCAAGGCCTTGAGGACTTTATGTAGGTCCCAGGACGGGAATCGATGCTTCGTTGGGGGCGCCTTGTTGGCGACCCCCTTGAGCAGCCTGCGGATATGGGGGTGTCGGGATATCCTGGCTGCGTCGTCATGGGGCAGAATGGAGGTGATGGCTGCCACTTGTCTCTTGACGGTGTTGGGCCGCAGGCCCTGGAGGAAGCCATCCTGCAAGAACTGGAGTAGTGTCGGGACAGAGATCTTGATGAAGTCCTTGTTCTTGACCTTGCACCACCTCCTGAATGTCCTGAAGGTGTACTCGTAGATTCTATTTGTAGATTGGCGTCTCGAAGCGAGAATGGAGTCAACCACTTCCGGGGAGTAGCCGTATCCGTTCAGCATGCGGCGTTCAATTTCCAGGCGTGAAGCCGTAGCCAGGCTGGGTCTGGGTGATGGATCTGCCCTTGCGCGAGGAGATCCGGCCTGAGTGGAAGGGCGAACCCTTGAGTTGCCATGGCGAGAATCTCTGAGAACCAGGGCCGCCGCGGCCACGCTGAAGCCACGAGGATGACCTGCGCGTTGGTCCTGCGTATCCTGGCTAGGAGCTTCGTGAGCAGCGGAGTCGGCGGGAAGGCGTAGAGGAGGCCCGGAGGCCAGTGGCAGTTGAGGGCGTCCATCCCTTCGGCCCCTTCCGTCCGGAACCTTGAGAGAAACCTGGGAGTCTTGGCATTGGCGGGGGAGGCGAACAGGTCCAGTATGGGTTGGCCGAGTCTGTCCGTGATGATCTGGAAGGTCTGAGGGTGGAGACTCCACTCTCCCTGGTCGATGTCTATTCTGCTCAGCCAGTCGGCTTTTGAGTTTAGGGATCCTTGAAGGTGCTCGGCCTCCAGAGCTAAGAGGTTGGCCTCTGCCCACGTTAGAAGGGATCGAGCCTCGCTCATCAGGGACCTGGACCTGGTTCCCCCTTGACGGTTGACATGGGCCTTGGCTGTGGTGTTGTCTGTCCTGACCAGGACAGACCTCTAGTGGATTGTCTGACTGAAGGCGAGAAGAGAAAGCCGAATTGCCCGGAGTTCCAGCCAATTGATGCTGTGTGTCCGCTCTTCTGGGCTCCATTTGCCCTGGGCTAGCTGTGTGCCGCATACTGCCCCCCCAGCCCCGGAGGCTGGCATCCGTGGTGACCTGGACACTCGGGGGTCTCCAAATTTGGCGGCCTCGGTGGACTGCCTTGGACATCCACCAGC
>NW_024824474.1:0-1648 GCF_019175285.1 Sceloporus undulatus
AAGTACATGAGTTAAATCTAGCATTGTGCTGGCGAACCTCCACTTATATGGCTACAATTGCTTTCCCTTCTCTTCCTTTCCCTCTGCAGGCTTCTGTAACATTTGAAGGTCTTCACCAGAGCATTTCTCAGCCCTCTGGGTGCAAGGGGGTGTCCTCTTAAGGAGCTAAGAGAGCTGCAGAAGGGAGATGGGAAATTGCCTCTCTCCTGATTCCACTGAATGAACTGCTTCCACCAGCCTATCAGTGCAAATACATTTTGATGGTCTTTATTCCTAATGAATGTGAAGCTCCTGTTAGGGTTGTGTATTATAACATACAATTGCCCTGTCTGTCAGCCAACAAGATAATTGATGTAGATAATTAATTCTGTCATTTTACAAATTGGAATGAGAATTGTTCCTAGATCGGGATGTTAAAATACATTAAAAAAAGAGGTATTTATATAAACTGGATTTTATCTTCTGCCAATAAATTTTGGCACCTTTTGTTTTTGCAATGGCCTTTGGCTGAACTGGAATTTAGCTAGTGTAAAGTACAGTTGCCATAGCTGAGGACCTCCAAACCAGGACAAATGTAGGACAAGGTTTAAAAATGTAGGGATTTTTTTTAAATTTTCTGGCCAGGAAATTAAAAAAAAAGTCCTACATTTTAAAACCTTGTCCTCCTTCTCCTTCCCGGCTTGGGATGAAGCCTTGGCCTGCTCCCAGGCTGGGAAGGAGTGTGGGGGCCACCTGTCATCGTGGCAATCGCGTCTCCCAAGCCCCACAGAAGTCTTGGAGGACTCCTCCGCGGCCGCAGAGCCGCTTCCAAGGCCTCTCTGGGGCCTGGGAGACAACATCTCCCAAGCCCCACAGAGGTCTTGGAGGACTCCGTGGCCCTGGAGCCACTTCCAAGGCCTCTCGGGGGGGGGGGGGGAATCCCAGGGGCGGGGCCAAACCAGGGCGGGACCATGCGGACCCGCCCCAAACCGGGAAAGTCCCGCCCCCAGGCTGGATATGGCAAGCCTAGTGTAAAGAAATGTGTGTGGCATAGAATATTATTTTAACAGACACTCCAAGCAGCAGGACTGGTGGTGCAATAGAGGCCCATTAGGAAAACAAATGCAACTTCAAAATTAATACAGTCTGCATTTAAACAGAAGACAACAAAAGGAGAGAAGAGTCCCAGCGAAGAATGGAAAAAGTATGGGCATGGCAAAATCCAGACAAATATATCTTGCAGAAATAGTTTCACCGTAGACTGAAAAGGTCCATGTCTTACACTGTTGTGTGAGTTCCACGTGGAGTTGCCACCTAAAACAAGGGACAGGGCTCCTATCCCCTTAATACTTGTGCAGAACAGGAAATTTCAGCAAATGCTGCTTGTCATGCTAGCAACACCTGCTTCATTTCCTCCTTCTTATTTCACCTGACAACCCAGTTGCATGTGAATTTCAACTAATAATGTTTTTATGGGCTACTTCATAAAGAAGCACACCTCTTTTGCTGAGCCACATGAAAGGATAGAAGGTTAGCAGCCCAATCTCTGTGCTATGAGAATAGAGAGCTCTTTAAAGGAAAGCTGTTATTGGTGCACGCTGTTTCTTTGTGAAGACATAATGTCTTAAGGGTGGGTTGGGGGGTGCTCATAGGGGTGCCATAACCCGGC
>NW_024824475.1:0-1648 GCF_019175285.1 Sceloporus undulatus
GGAAAGGTGCTGGGAAACCACTCATTGGGAGGGGCTGGAGGGAATCTTAAGGTTCTGATTCTGTCCTGGGTCTTCAGTTTTGGCAAAGACGTGGCAAGAATACTTTGTTCCAGTTCTATCAATAAATTTTCTGTTGCATCTGAAGTTTGTTGTGGATCTTTGGCCAGAGTATTTCCAGAGTCTCACAATGATAAGGTTGCCTTAGGTTCACCATGTTGGAAACGACTTGACTACAGGGCTGGCTTTAGATATTTGGCCTTCTTAGGCAAGAAATATTTGGCACCCCAAGGGCATGATGGAGGACATTTTGACATGCCTAGCAGCAAAACTCCAAGACCCAAATTCAAAACTACTAATTCACTGGGATGAAGAGGAGCAGAGAGGCCTCTGGAAGATTCTGAAGAAGAAGATTCTGAAGAAGAAGAAGAAGAAGGGGCTCCTGAGCATGTGCAGAGGCCTCAGGGGGAGAAGCCACCGGGAGAAAAAGCTCCTGGTTGTACCTTATTATTAGTATTAGTATTATGAAATTTTATTTATTTATAAAGACATATAAAGGCAGATTTATACAAAGTGTTTCAGGGAGTCTCTAGATTATAGCATCAGGAAAACTTGTAGGTGTTATTAAGGTTGGGAAATCCTGTTTGGGGTCCTTTCCAACTTTTGGGCCCCTTTACCCTCCATTTTGGGTTCCCTGAAGGCCTCAAACTGCCAACTGCCAAGCGCTGAGCCAGAGGCAGCCATTTTGTGTTCTGGTGGCCATTTTGTGTGCTGCTTGTGACTGTGGGGAACAATGTTCCAGAACCTTCTCTGTGGCTTCAGTTGAACAGAGCCTTCTCTTTCTCTCCTGAGGCTCCAGAGACAGAAGGAGGCCAGGATCCTTGGGCCAAAAGGCAGGAAATGTGTCCCTTTGATCTTCTGCCATTCCATTTTGGCGGGAAGGAAGGAAGGAAGGAAGGGTCCGGTGGGGGTCTGATGAAGGGAGGCAGGGACTCAGGGCCAGTGGGGAGGCTGGGCTTTGGGGGCTGGAAGAGAGAGGTAGGGAAAGAGACCCTCCCTTTGGGCCCTAGCTGGGGAGGGTCCACCGGTCCTTGCCTCCCCCTTTGGGAAAGGAGACCCCCTCAGCCCCCTGGACTCACTCCTGCCACTCATTCCTAGAATGGCTGGGACTCAGAGGAGTTTCCTAGGCATTGTCACCTTCTGCCCTCCATGGCCATTGGCACTGACCTTTCCCCATTGCCTTCCCTCTCTCAGCCCTGTGGACCTCCTCCTCCTTCGCACTCAGAGCAACCCTTCTCTACGGCTGAGGAGACGGCCTCTGACCCAGGGAAGCTCCGGCCATAAAGGACTGCAGAAGAGGCCTTTCTGGGGCTGCAGGAATCAGGGTCTTTGTATTGAAGGTAGGCCTTTATTCCTGGAGCTGAAAGAGGACCTTTGTGTAAATGCTTCACCCCAGGATTGTGTGGAAGGGCTGCAGCTGAGAGAGTGAGCCCATGCTTTGAAGTCATAGTCCCCAATTCAGTCTCTGGCAGCATTGTCTTCCCAGAAGGTGGAGGTGAGATTTCCAGACCCCAGACACACAGTGCGCCAGTGAGTCCTTTTTATGGGGACTGTGTGTCTGGGGTCTGGAAATCTCACTTCCACCTTCTGG
>NW_024824476.1:0-1613 GCF_019175285.1 Sceloporus undulatus
ATTTGCATATATTTGCTTTTTCACTGCCACTGTTTTATAGTCTCTGTTGTGATATATGTTGTATGTTTCTTTAAGTCTTCCATCCTCTCTCTTCATTCACCTGTTCTGTGTTATTGTGTTCCTATAAATCATTATGTGATCTTGGGAGTGGTGGGAGTTGTTTGGAAAGAGACTGACTTTGTGTGTGAGTATTCTGAAGCTCCAGCATTCCAGAAGATACTGTCTTTTGAATAAAATGTATTTATCTGTTTGAGAAACTTGACGGAGCATTCTTCACAACATTACATGGTGTCAGAAGTGGGAATTGTTCTGTTTGTGCATATTATGCATCAAGGAATCAAAAAGAACCACTTATACCTCATGAGATACCTGAGCTACCTTGGGAAAAAGTGGGTATGGATATTTTTGAGCATAAATCGTGTGCATTTCTTCTGGTGGTGGATTATTATTCAAAATATCCAGAAGTTGTAAGCATTCCAGATAAGACAGCACGGACAGTAATATCAAGATTAAAAGCTATATTTGCGAGACATGGCATTCCTAAAATTGTAATGAGTGATAATATGCCTTTCGCTAGCCGTGAGTTTCAACAGTTTGCTCGGGAATGGGGTTTTCAGCAGGGTTTTAGTAGTCCAGGATACCCCCAGTCTAATGGAATGGCAGAAAGAACGATACAGTCTATTAAACAACTGATTAAGAAGGCAGAAGACTCAAAAAGAGATCCATACTTGGCACTATTAGAATATCGAAACACTCCTGTGACTGGAATGTTATATTCACCAGCACAAATGCTGATGAACAGAGTATTAAGGACTAAACTTCCAGTAACTAAGGATGTGTTATCTCCAGAAGTCCCTAGTGGTGTAGGAGATTGTCTCAAAAGAGCTCAGGAGAAACAGAAATATTATTATGATCAAACTGCAAAGTCCCTTAAGCCTCTGCAAGAAGGAGATCATGTATGGGTTGAAGAGAAGGAAGGGTGGTCTGCTGCAACTGTCGTAGAAAAGTGTAGGCAGCCCCGAACATATTGGGTTGCGACTGAGGATGGACATAAGTATAGACGCAATAGGCGTAAATTGCGACGTCGGGGAAGGGTTGCCGATAGTCACGTGGAAGTGAGTCAGAATGTTTACCAAGGTGACCAAGATAATTGTCAAGGTACAAGTGTTTCCCAGATAAAAGGAAGGTCCCCCATACATGTAACATCCTATGGGAGAAAGGTATTCTTACCTGAGAGATATGTACCATCATGTGTGAAATTTCTTTTTTTATGATGTTGTGAAGATTGCAATTTTATTATTAATGTATAATTCTTATGAATTTTTAATGATCCTAATATTGTAATGGTAATTCTTCTTTTTCTGAAAGAAGAGGGATGTGATATATGTTGTATGTTTCTTTAAGTCTTCCATCCTCTCTCTTCATTCACCTGTTCTGTGTTATTGTGTTCCTATAAATCATTATGTGATCTTGGGAGTGGTGGGAGTTGTTTGGAAAGAGACTGACTTTGTGTGTGAGTATTCTGAAGCTCCAGCATTCCAGAAGATACTGTCTTTTGAATAAAATGTATTTATCTGTTTGAGAAACTTGACGGAGCATTCTTCACAACATTA
>NW_024824477.1:0-1648 GCF_019175285.1 Sceloporus undulatus
CTGCAGTGTGTTTTGTACCACTTAAATGGCATGAATAATTCACTTACTCAGACCTGTGGTACGCTTGCCATGCTAGGCTATGAGGATCCCATCTGTTCAACCTACCCAAGAAAGGATCTTGCCCCAGAGTCCTGCTCCAAAGACACCTTTCTCCCTCAATTGCCAATAATAATAATAATAGTAATAGTAACCAAGCCGTTTCTGCAGCGAAGGGGTCAACTTACGCCTGCCTGGTGTCCTCCCTGGCAGTGAGGACAATGCAATGGTGTATATTTTACATGGTTTTATTAAAAGACATTTTAATTGCTTGAATTGTATAATAATGTTAAGGGTTGTATCTGTGAGCCGCCCTGGGCCCCTCCGGGGAGAAAGGCGGAATAGAAGTGAAAGAAATGAGATGAAATCAATGGAGATCGGGGGCATTTGGCCCGACGTATGGGGGGGCTTCATGGTCGAGGTGGTTCCACCGAGTGGTTAGAGTCCTATCATCTTGTTCTCATATGTTTGGAGAGGAGAGAGGAAAGAGAGGAGTACCTTTGCAAGGGATCTAGGAATCCTAGTAGACCACAAGTTAAACATGAGTCAACAGTGTGATGCAGCAGCCAAAAAGGCCTATGTGATTCTAGGCTGCATCAATGGAAGTATAGTGTCTTCTAGATCAAGGAAAATAATAGAGCCACTCTATTCTGCTCTGGTCAGGCCTCACCTAGAATAATACTGTGTCCAGTTCTGGGCATCACAATTCAAAAAGGATACTGACAAGCCAAATCATGTCCAAAGGACGTTGACTAAAATGGTGAAAGGTCTGGAAACCATGTTCTATGAGGAAAGACTTAGGGAACTGGAGAAGAGACGCTTAAGAGGTGATGTGATAGCCCTCTTTAAATATTTGAAGGGATAGGATGCTGAAGATGGAGCAAGCTTGTTTTCTGTTGTTCCAGAGACTAGGACCTGGAAGAATGGATGCAAGCTCCAGGAAAAGAGAATCCATCTCAACATTAGGAGGAACCTCCTGACAGTAAGGGCTGTTGGACAGTGGAATGCATTCCCTGGGAGAGTAGTGGATTCTGGCTCCTTGGAGGTCTTTAAACAGAGGCTGCATGGCCATCTGTAGGGTGTGTGTGTGCTTTGATTGGGAGTTCCTTCATGGCAGAATGGGGTTGGACTGGATGGCCCTTGTGGTCTCTTCCAACCCTATGATTCTGTGAATAGCAAAAGAAGGAAGTGTGGGGATCTCAAAATGACAGAGCTGCTAAAAACTAAGAAGAGTCTTGAAACCAGATGGGAGCACAGACTTATCTGGTCCAGTATTCTCTTCTCAAAGTGGTCAACTTTAGAAATTCCACGAACATCATTTTGCAATGACGCACATTTTGCAATGTACACCAGAAAGAGAGAGTGTGTAAATTTAATCCATGTGGAAACACTGGATCATTACATCTGGGTCTGGTTAGGAACTTAGCACATTCATTCCTCTTCGCAGCCTCTTTCTTCTCTAGAGTGTCTCTGGTTGTGTGTTTTGTCTTTGTACAGATCCTCTTCTCCTTCCTCTCCTGCCAGTTGATGTTGATTTAGGTTGTGTCAGAGCAAGAGGCGAGAAACTTGTTGGCTGCGATGTCTGAGCCCTGGGAAAGCAGGGAGAAATGGA
>NW_024824478.1:0-1647 GCF_019175285.1 Sceloporus undulatus
GCAATTCGGCTTACGAAGGCTTTTCGGGTTACGAACGGTGCCACGGAACGAATTAATTTCGTAACCCGAGGCACCACTGTAATTGTTAAATAAAACCACTTAATACAGTATGTCTGAAAACAAGGACCTGAGCCAGTTCTCATTAGTTAACTGAGACCAGATCTGAAAATCTGTCAGAACTGCTTCCCAATCCCCAAGGCCCCTCTCCTGGCCCTTCCCAGGGGTCCCTTCCTCTCCACACAGAGCTAGGCAATCCTGGCTTGGCTCCTGCCTTCCCCTCCTGGCTCCCAGAGGCCTGATCCCCTTCACATTCTCCCTCTGCTCTCTAATCTTCCTTCTTGCCCATCAGCATCTCATTTTCAGCATCTCTTCCCTGCCTTTCACTTTTTCACTTTCCGTTCATCTCTTTATCACAGACACATACCCACAGAGTGTGATGCATAAAAGAGACACTTTGAGGCCCATTTGTTGAGAAAGGCAGGATAATCAATATACAAATAATTCACTGGCAAAGGCAGAGCAAAGGAGCTGGGACCTGGACTCCAATTTTGGTGAGGGTCAAGCGCCAGGGAGCAGCCTTAAAACAGCTTTAAAACATTTATAAGACAGGCATGGACTACTATGGGGTTTGGAGGAGATCTCAGGGGCAACCCCACATTGTATTGCCTGGAGGGGGGATGAAATAATATTTTGCCCCTCAACATCCCACAGCATCCCTTTGGGAAAGTGGAGGCCATTTTGCCACTGCAGGCCCAAGAGAGGTCTTTCCCCCAAGAAGATTCTCCAGAGCTTTAAAAGGATGGAAGAGGCACCAAAAAAAAGTAGGAAACTTGCAGAGGGGTGTGCTGAGTACCATTTGGGTGTGAAAAGCATTAATCTCCATGGCTTCTTTCCTCAAAATCCTAGAATAGGTAGTTTAGGATGGAGTATTTAGAATCCTGAGAAACTGGAGAGCAATAGTGCCTCACTGAACTACAGATTCAAATATTCTACAGGATGTTGCTATCATAATTAAACTACACTTGAAAGGGCTCTAGGACTCCTAGTAGACCACAAGTTGAATATGGGCCAACAGTGTGATGCAGCAGCTACAAAGGCCCATGTGATTCTAGGCTGCATCATTACAACAATAGTTTCTTGATCAAGAGAAGTAATAGTGCCTCTCTATTGTGCTTTGGTCAGGCCTCACTTGGAATCATCCTGTGTCCAGTTCTTGGCCCCACAATTCAAAAAGTTTGTTGACAAATTGGAGCATGTCCAAAGGAGGGCAACCAAAGTGGTGAAGGGTCTCGAAAACATCAAGCTCTATGAGGAGCACATTAGAGAGCTGGTTATGTTTATCCTGGAGAAACGAAGATAAAGAATGGATATGATATCCATGTTTAAATATTTGAAAGGGTGTCATGTTGTGCAAGGAGCAGGCTTGCTTTTTTCTGCTACAGAGAAAAGGGGACACCACAATGGATGCAAGCCACAGGGAAAGAGGTTCCATCTAAACATTAGGAGGAACTTCGCGACAGTAAGAGCTCTTTGACAGTGGAATATACTCCCTTAGAGTTTGGTGGAGTCCTCTTCTTTCTAGGTCTTTAAAGAGAGGCTGGATGGCCATCTCTTGGGGGTTATTTGAATGCGTATTCCTACATGGCA
>NW_024824479.1:0-835 GCF_019175285.1 Sceloporus undulatus
ATGGAAAAACAAGAGGTAAAAGGTAAAATAATTATACAAAAGTCTTCTATCTTAAAGTGTCGCATCCCTCCGATAATGTAAAATGGTCCCTCGCTCTCAACCCAAATGACGGAAAATGAATTATTTGGACCCAAATTTGCGCACTGCGTTCCCCAAAAGAAGGAACGGAAATGGGACTTTTTCAAGCTCCGACGCCATTGATCTTATTTGGACCCAAATTCGGACACTGCGTTAGATAAAACGGCAAAAAATCGATCTTTGCGTTTTGGAAATGCAAAATAAACCCGTGGATACGGACAAACTGCCTATTAAAAAATAAAATAAAACGGTGACGGGAACCAACGTTCCACCATTTTGAGAAGGAGCACAAAGGAAAATGGAGGTCTTATCGGCAGGGATGGCAGGGATAACCGCCCTGGAAAATATAGCGACGGACTTAATTCACTTGGGGGGGGGGGGGGAGAAACGGTGAACGTTTATAGATATAATCTGGAATATAAATTAGAACCGGACGGAGGAGGAGTAGAATGGGCCTTCGGGTGGCAGAAGTTGCGGCGGCAGTGGCTCTTTCACTGATGGAGGTGAGTGCGGTCATCGGGGCGCTTGATGTGGATCCGGCGGACGCGATCGATTCTCTCTCGCTCCTCATCTTCGTCCAAGTGGTGCGAGCGTCCAGCGGCGCCTCCGGTCGCCTCCAGCAAAGCGTTGTCTGGGCCGCGTCCGTCCTGCGCTTCGTAGAGGAGGATATTGAGCGTCTCCTCGTAGATCCGCGCTTCGGGGAACTCCACCTGTTTCGCCGCCGGAAAAGATCACCGTTTGCTTATTAACTATATAT
>NW_024824479.1:935-1647 GCF_019175285.1 Sceloporus undulatus
TATGGCCGTTAGTAGTCCCTTCTGACTCTAGGATCCTATGTATTCCTGCATGGCAGAAGGAGGGTTGGACAATATCACCCTTAGTAGCCCCTTCCGACTCTAGGATCCTATGCATTCCTACACGGCAGAAGGAACGTTGACCTATATGGCCATTCGTAGTCCCTTCCGACAATAGGATCCTATGTATTTCTGCATGGCAGAAAGAGGGTTGGACTATATGGCCCTTAGTAGTCCCTTCCGACTCTAGGATCCTATGTATTCCTGCAAGCAGAAGGAGGGTTGGACTCTATGGCCCTTAGTAATCCCTTCTGACTCTAGGATCCTATGTATTCCTGCACGGCAGAAGGAAGATTGGACTATATGACCCTTAGTAGACCCTTCTGACTCTAGGATCCTATGTATTCCTGCATGGCAGGAGGATTGGACTATATGACCCTTGGTAGTCCCTTCTGACTCTAGGATCCTATGTATTCCTGCACGGCAGAAGGAGGGTTGGACTATATGACCCTTAGTAGTCCCTTCCAACTAGGATCCTATGTATTCCTGCATGGCTCACCTTGGTCTGCTTCTTCTCCGTGGCGTAGACGATGGACGTGCAGCACACCTCTGCGATCTTGCGCCCTTGTCCGTAGAACGACCAGCAGCAGATCTCGTCCCCGATGACATCTTTGATGAAGAGGACGCGGCCGTTGAACCGCAAGGAGAGCTTGTC
>NW_024824480.1:0-1647 GCF_019175285.1 Sceloporus undulatus
AAAGCAGTGCTCTCACCCCAGGATTCCTCCCCTGTGTCTGATTTTGGAGAAAGGAAACAGACCCTGATGCTTAGAAATTGAAGCTCCCGGGTGGCTTTCGGTTTCCTACGAGTTTATCAGACAAGGGAAATTGGAAATTTAATCCAATGGCAATCCGAATGCAAACTAGCGAATTCACGTGAATGGGTTCTGGCCCCACTTCCTTTTCATTATAAATTAAGAGAAATTCTTCCTGTGTGATAAACTCCATAGAAAACCCACTGGCTTTGGTAATCTCACTTAAGATGCTACTGAACATAGAAATTATAAGAGTTGGATGAGACCCCGAGGGCCATATAGTCCGACCCCTTGCTGTGCAGACAGAGAGAGAAATGTGCACAAAGAGAATTGAGGGCTTAAAATTCAGAGTCTCACCATCTTCCCAACCCTCTATCAACTGCTTTTTGAATTTCAGGGAGCCCAGGATTTTCCTTTTTAAGGCTGCAAATCCCAGGAGCCAGGCGGCCTCCTGGCACAGCTGCTGCCAGTATTGATCTCTGAGCTGGGACAAGAGAGGCAGGAGGGGGCTCTATTTTTAACTCTGTTGTCCCTCCTTATAAGGCTCCTAGGGGAAAAACAATCTCGGCTAAGCATTTTGGCACTGATGTTTGTCAGAATGGGGCGGCTGGCAGGCAGGCGGCATCTCTGGTGGCATGATGGTGGAAAGGCATGGGAGGTGGGGGGATGGAGGCAAAACCGACTCTTTGGGGAGCCCTCTTGCCTGCCCTGTGCCCCTAAATCCCCACCTGTACCCCAATAGAAAGCCTGTCTCCTTATTGCTGCCTTTACGGTGGTTTTGCCCTTTTGTGGCTGTGTTGCTTTTTGGGGGGCACAGAAGCACCTAAAAGTAGGCCTACATATCCTCAAGGCACTGGATCTGGGGAGCAGGGTCAGCCCCAATTACTCCTTGGATGGGAGGCCAGCAAGGAATCCTAGGTGCTGGAGGCAATAATATTTCAGAGGAAGGAATTTGCAAAACCACCTCTGAATATTCTTTGCCACTCACTCAAAACCACAAGGGCTCAAGCTTGACTCAGGCTGGCATCCTTCCGAGGCAGTCGCTAAAATGAGTTCCCAGATTGTAGGGAGCAAATTAGCTTACAGTTATAAACTGCTTAGACATTGCTTAGGCGGTATGAAGCGGTATAAAAATGAAGCTTGTTTGTTTCTTTGAAATTCATGGGGCTGCCATTAGCTGACAGGTGGCTTAGAGGTGTGCACACGCGTGCACGCATACACACACACACTTATACAAGTCTGATCTTGGGCACGAAGCAGGATCAGCCCTGATTAGTCCTTGGATGGGAAACCAGCAAGTGCCTGAGTCTCTGCTCCAGAGGCAAAACCATCTCTGTGTATTCCTTGCCTAAGAAAACCCTATGATATTCAGGGGGCCACCATAAGTCGACAGGATCTTGAGAGCACACATGTGCATACACACCAGCAGATATCGATAAAGTAATCTTAACAGTCTAACAAACAAACAAATTAGACAATGCCAAACATTAAACATTGATCCTGCTTCCTTGCCCAGCATGACTTCTCTCAATGTGGCTTTAAAAAGGAGACACGTAAATCCCATGTTTGCCAACCGTCCGGATTTGGCAG
>NW_024824481.1:0-1647 GCF_019175285.1 Sceloporus undulatus
CCCCCCTTTACAAGCGCTGCTGCAAAACCCTGGGAAAGACGGAAAGGGCCGAGCGATGGCGGAAAGAGCCGAAGTCTTTCGTCAAATGCCGCCGCCGCTGCTTCCGGAAGTAGCCGAAGAGGCCTCGACGCCAAAGGGGAACGGCGCTTTTTTCCGCAAGACGAGACATCAGGGTTCGTTGGGGATCTGTTTATCTAGTAGCAAGGTGCATTTCCATACCGCTTATCAGTGCACAAGCACTCCCTCAGCGGTTTACAAAGTGTAAGCTAATTGCCCCCAACAATCTGGGTCCTCATTTTAGCGAACTGCTCAGAAGGATGCAAGCCTGAGTTGAGCTTGAGCCCCCTTAGCTGGGATTGAACTCGCCCCCTTATGGTTTGTGAGTGAGTGGCTGCAGCAGAGGCATTGAACCACAGCGCCATTTACTGGACCTTTTCATAGAATCGTAGAGCTGGAACTTGGAAGAGACCCCAAAAAGGGCCATCCAGTCCAACCCCTTTATTCTGCCATGCAGGAGTTCCCAATCAAAGCATCCCCATTGAGAAATAGCCATAAAGCCTCTGTTTAAAGACCTCCAGGGAAGGAGACTATGCCAAAATCTCCGAGGAAGGAGTATCTTCCTCTGTCAAACAGCCCTTACTGTCAGGAAGCTCCTCCAAATGTTGAGCTGGAATCTCTTTTCTTGGAGATTGCATCCATTGCTCCATTGGGTCCCATTCTCTGCAGCAGCAGAAAACAACCTTTTAGTTGCCCTCCTTTGGACACATGGCTCCCATTTCTCAATGTCCTTTTTGAATTGTGAATCCCAGAACTGGACACACTACTGTATTTTTCCAGGTGGGGCCTGACCAAAGCAGAATAGAGTGGCACTATTACTTCCCTTGATCTAGACACTATACTTTTATTGATGCAGCCTAAAATTGCATTGGCCTTTTTAGCTGCCACATTGCACTGTTCACTCATGTTCAACTTATCGTCTACTTGGACTCCTTGATCCCTTTCACAAGAGTAAGTCTCTCATTCAGCCAGGTGTCCCCCATCATCCTAGATCTGTGCATTTCATTTTACCACCCCAAGTGCAGTACCTTACATGAAGTGGGGGATCAAAATCTACTTTTTAACCAATTATTTTAAATAATGTAATTTAATTATTTTATTTTTGTGATTTGTAGGGAATCGCTATCCACATCAATATAATTCTTTTATAAAATGCCACTGCAGCATAGAATTTTCTTTCCAGGATTAAGAGATGAAAGACTCCAAAGGAAGACATGGTTAAATGTCAGAAACTTTTCCCAATTGGTTTCTTGCCCAAATGCAATGGGAGTTCCTTTGGATTTGGCGCTGGATTTGGCGCAGAGTTTCCTGCTTTCTGTCCACAAGTTACTTTGCTGACAGGGGCTTTTTTAAAAAAAGCTTTTCCCCTTTCTTTCTCCTTCGGAAATGGCCATGAGGCCACACAATCCACAATGTCACCAAAAAGCACGCGCACGCACACACACACATTATTTTGGAGTGGATTGTCAACCTGGGCAGCAGGAGGATGGATATAACATTATGCAAAAATAGTATGACACAGTTCTTAGCTACTTAAAAAATTTAAAACTTGATCTTCCAGAATAATCTAGTGCACACATCTTATTATGT
>NW_024824482.1:0-1647 GCF_019175285.1 Sceloporus undulatus
GAAATCTTACAATAAATATGATGTTAAATAGATCTGCTCAGAAGTAAGTCTTGTAAATCTGTGAAATCCTAAATTTAGAACTGTGGCCTTAAAAGTTTCACAAGGCAAAGACCAGAGGCTTTATTCTGAGTAGAGCAGCTCTTTGTATTGCACTACATATCTCTGGGAAGCCTAGGCACGTCTACTTTCAAGAAAATCCCATTATCCAAACTGTGGATAATATTTCAATCTTCTCTGTTTGTACAGATAGGACACTCTAGACTAGTGTGTTTGGAAACAAAAATAAATCACAAAAGAACATCTTGCTGGTGGTGAATTCAAAAGTATTACATAATATGATTTAACCCAAAGAGATTTGGGGCAAAACAGCACATGATTGCCAATTCTAAAAAAATAGCAAAATGCTGCTCCTTTTAGAGCTGGCAAAAAGATGCCCTTGCCGCTACGGCGGCACTTTCCAGTGTTTCCTTTTGGTGTGTGTCATCTGAACACCGTGACACTGCCCACCGTGTGGTCAGGTGGGTGGTGTGAGGGCATCGTTGGGGCATGTGTTCCAAATGCCATAGCCCCATGCCACCTCCACACCAGTGCTTCAAGCCGGTTTGCTTAGCCTCATAGTTGTTTAGGAAAATAAATGCCTCCTTGCTAATTGCTCAGCTTAATAATATCTGAATAGATGAGACATTTGTGCCAGCCTGGAGGAGATCCATCTTATTGCCACCTTGGAGGCCTTGAAATAGGCTGTAAAGTCGGATATCTTCTGGCAGGCCTTCCAACCTGATCTCACGAAGGATACCCATATCCGCTATAACGGTCCTCTCCACTTTATTTTAAATTCTGTTCTTTTTGGAATTTTAATGCAAATTTTTATCATCTTAAACGTGGGAGGGATTGGGGGTTGATATAAATTTTGTCTTATTGTACTTTTACCTCTGTTGTAATTCCATCTTGATCCACAGGAAGAGGCAGGAAATATAAATAAACCATTATTATTTCATTGAATCACTACTTCTCTCACACACACACTTTTAAAAGACCCAAAATAGTAATTCTGACAAATCAGAAATGGCTTGAACATCGGGTATTTTTGTCTAGGGGTCTGGCAGAGTCAAACTTTCTTTTAAGAATGAAGGAAGTGATGGATGCCCCTTGTGCCACACCACAAGAATTTCTTGGAAATGACTTTAAGTAACTTGCATAGAATAGTTCTGAGCACATCCTCCTTGTTCCACAGAATTTCTTTGCCTCTGTTCTTCCTAGGCACATGACACTATAATGTGAGATTCAGATGGACAATGCATGGACAATCTTGGTTTGCCATGTAATCTTCCATTTTTTAAATCAATGATAGAGCAAAGTGGTTTTCAGCCTTCATCCTTTGTGTATATGATGTATAGCATGAGTACAAATTTTGAGGAAAGTAAAATTATTTCAGATTTTATTATTTAAAAAGTATCCAGTAATAAGATAATTCAATAACAAATAGTACCATGTGACAATTCCAGAATAAAATCCAAGTAACAGTATAAACAATATAAACTTTGGCGGGCTACACACCGCCGCTTTGCGGCGGTCTGCCGCCGCCGCCAGAAGGTCCGCGGGGGAGCCGGAGCCTATAGACGGCCCGACTCCCGCGCGGACCGAAAA
>NW_024824483.1:0-1647 GCF_019175285.1 Sceloporus undulatus
ATTAATAACTGAAAATACACAGAAAACACCATGCTACTAGCAGAAAAGACCAAAAACCTAAAGAAAATCAAAGAGGAAAGTGGTAAGATAGGCTTAATGCTGAATATTAAGAAAACAAAAATAATTACCATGAAAGGACTACATTAATTCATATTATATAATGATAAAATAGAAATAGTTAAAGAGTTCCCATACCTTGGATCAAACATTGATCAGAATGGAGACTTCAGTCAAGAAATCAGAAGATTAGGACTGGGAAGGGCAACTATGAAAGAACTAGAAAGGATCCTAAAGTGCAAAGACATAACACTGAAATGGAATACTGAAGTTAGGTTTGTCCAAGCCATTGTATTCCCCATCACTATATATAGATGTGAGAGCTCTGCAGTAAAGAAAGCATATAGAAAGAAAAGCAACTCATTTGAGATATGAGGCTCGAGAAGAGTGCTGAAGATACCAAGGGCAGCTAAAAAGACAAATAGGTCTTTGAATAGATCATGCCCGAATTCTCCTTGGAGGCCAGGATGACTAAATTGAGGATGGTGTACTTTGGTCACATCATGAGAAAGGAAAGACTCATTAGAAAAGGCAATGATGCTAGGAAAAGTGGAAGGCACCAGAAAGAGAGGAAGATTGCAAGCCAAATGGCTAGAGTCAGCCAGGGAGACCACATGCCTGAGCCTGCAGGACCTGAGGGGAGAGGTAGAGGACAGGCGGTCTTGGAGATGCCTCATCCTCAGGGTCACCACGAGTCACGGTAATCAACTTGAGGGCAGCTAGCAACAAAACCAACAGCAAAGAGTACTTCCAGAAGGAGGGCTCCTAGTACTGCCAGTCAAAAGGCATTGTGCAGCTATTCTTTTTTTTTTTAAATATCTTTGAAGGATTAGTTTAGTGTACATCATAGTGTAGTGGTTTGAGTGTTGGACTACAACTCTGAGGACCAGAGTTCAATTTTCAGCTCAGCCATGAAACTCACTAGGTGACCTCAGGCAAATCACACTCTCTCAGCCTCAGGAGAAGGCAATGACAAATCTCTGAAGAAACGTGCCAAGAAAAACCCATGATAGGGTCGCCATAAGTAGACTTGAAGGCATACAACAACAAGTGGAAAAAAGGTTGGGAAAAAGCAACAACACCTGGGAAATAAAGGAAGGTTTTAAGGTGAAGACAAAGGGGCCTGAAACCCTCCCCACAATAAAATTCTGGGAATGAGTCAGGGTAGGTTTGTGCTAAAAGCCTCAATTAGAAGCACAGGAAGTCTGAAAAATGGGAAAGTACCTTCCATTAACAAAAAAAATTGTATCTTCTCCCTTCAAATTCCAAAGTGCTGATGCTGTTACTGTGACAGTTGTGTGCCTTCAGTTTCCAGTTTATGGTGACCATAAGATGAACCTATCACAGGGCTTTCTTGACATTATTTGTTCCCTTGCTGCTAAGAGAGAGTGACTTGCCCAGGGTCACTCAGTGGCTTTCGATGCAGGAGTGATAATTTGAATCCTGGTCTCATAGTCCAGTCAGGGACGTTGCCGGGGGGGGGGGTTTCTTGGGGTCCGGACCCCCCCTTCCATTAGAAAAATGAATGGTGGGTGCTGCTGCTCCGCTGCACCCAAGCCCCATTATAATGGTAGCACTTAGTCTGGACCC
>NW_024824484.1:0-1647 GCF_019175285.1 Sceloporus undulatus
TCAGGTAAGGAACACCTGCCTGAAGTCGATAAGCCCATCTTAATCCTTCAGGGAAGGAACATCAGCCCAAAGTCACAATGAGTTAATGTCCATCCTTCAGATAAGGAGCATCAGTCTATGATCGCAATGGGCCAGTCTCATTCGTTCAGGACAGGAGGACCAGCCTGAAGTCACAATGGGCCTGTCTCAATCTCTCAGGCAACAAAAATCAGCCTGAGATCGCAATGAGCCATTCTCAGTCTTTCAGGAAAGGAGCATCAGCCTGAAGTCACAATAGTCCTGTCTCAATCTCTCAGGCAATGAGCGTCAGCCTGAGGTTGCAATGGACCAGTATCAATCCTCCAGGCCTGAAGTGACAACAGTCCCATTCCTGCAGGTAAGGAGCATCAGACTGAGATCACAATGGGACAGTCTCAATCTCTCAGGCAAGGGGCACCAGACTGAGGTCACAATGGGACAGTCTCAATCCTTCAGGTAAGTAGCATCAGACTGAGGTCACAATGGGACAGTCTCAATCTCTCAGGCAAAAGGGGCATCAGACTGAAGTTGCAATGTGAGATCTAGATTCAGTCCTATTCTCAAAAAATAAAACTCATTTGAAACAAAAGAAGCTTTATTGATGAATCCAGGCAGAAACATCCATTAACAACTTTTTGCAAAGTCTGAGGTCCAAAGGAACTTGCTCAACCCCTCCCTAAGCCAGCCCCCAATTCCCAAGCTAAAGCAACACAAGCAGAGGTTGCATAGATACCAAGGTTGTGTATACTCCCCCTTCCCTTCTCCCAGACAGCCTCCCCTTGAAGAGCGGTGTTCCCAAGCCAGCCTCACTCCTCCTTGATAACCAGTCTCCAGCTGCAACCCCAGCCCATCTCCAAACGCCCTCCTTCATCTAAAAGTCAGTCCATCTGTCTTCCTAACATTTCGCACTACATGCTTTCTATAACCCATCACTCTACACTACCTACTATGAACTACAACTATAACTCCTACTTTAATAACCAAAACCTAATATTTTTACTCTTTCTGACAGAACCCTTTTACACTGTTTCTGACACACAATTGGCCAGTCCAAATCCTTCAGGTATACAGCACCAGTCTGAAGTGACAATTCTCCTGTCTCAACCTTTCAGGCAAGGAGCATCAGCCTGAGGTTGCAATGGGCCAGTCTCAATCCTTCAGGTAAAGAGCACCAGCCTGAAGTCACAATAGTACTGTCTCAATCCTTCATCCAAGAAACATCAGGCTGAAGTCACAGTGGGCCAGTCTCAATGGTTTAGGTAAGAAGCATCAGCCTCAGGTTGCAATGGCCACGTCTCAAACCTTCAGGTAAGCGGCATTAGCCTAAATTCACAATGGTTCCATCTCATTGCTGCAGGCAAGGAGCATCAGCCTGAGGTCGCAATGGGCCAGTCTCATTCAGGTAAGGAGCACCAGCCTGAAGTCACAATATGTCATGAATCCCTTTATTCATGCATTTATTCACAAGGATTGCTAAGGCCAGGCTGCTGCTGCTGCTTCTTATTCTGCTGGTGGTCTTTGCAGGAAAAGAAGGTATGCACTGGGGATTCAGCGGCCTCCCCTTCCTTCCCTCCTTTCTTCCTTTGAGGAGACCAAAATGGAGCCGAAGGTGCAGAGCTGGACTCAGGA
>NW_024824485.1:0-896 GCF_019175285.1 Sceloporus undulatus
GATCCTAACCCTGGTCCCTTTTCACAGGAACTTCATCTCGGCCTCCTTGTACACGGCTTTGGGGCCTCTCTTGCTGGAAGTGACCAAGTACAGGGCCACCAGGACTCCTTACCTGATGGCCAACACAGAGGTCAAGCGGAGGAAGTTGGGCTCCAACAGAAAGATGATGGAGAGGTACAAGAGCTCTTTGGTGAGTCACTATTATATTAGCTTCATCTATGTTGCTGCTGGGCCAATTTATGTAAGGGAGCAAATAAAATACTGTCCCAGTTTGGCAGACATAGTCCTGGTTAATCCTCTGTCACCCCACTTTTTCAGGAGCTTTTAAAAATGTCCCAGTTTTCTCTCACTTTCCCCTTTCTCAGCTCACTTCAGTTCCTGAGTGCCATTGAGTTTGCAGCCCATCAACTCAAAAGTGGGGAGAGGAGAGGAAAGAAGGAGACAGGATATGGCCCTTCCCAGGAGGCTGAAGCAAAAGCAAACTGCTGTGGCCTTCCTAGCTTCTGTGATCTTCCTCATAAACAACTTTGGCCATCTTTACTGCCTTCTGGGTTGTTTGTCCACGTGTCTGGCTTTTCCAATCTGTGAAATATTGGGGGTATGGTAGAACATCTCTGGATCTAAATATGGGGTGGGCCCAGTGGCCCTCAAGGCCAGAGTGCTCCCCGGAACTGTTATTAAAAATGACGTTTGCCTCTCAGATGTGGCAAGAAATGTTTAAATACACTATAATTCTTGGTTGGCTAAATGTACTGTATGTGTTGGGATAGTCAATATCCCAATCCATCATCAATATCCTAGCCATGGCCTAAATTATATTGTGTATTATATTGTATATTATATTGAAAAGATTCAAGACAAACTGGATCTCAAAGGCAGTAGCTTTTTTCTTGCAA
>NW_024824485.1:996-1647 GCF_019175285.1 Sceloporus undulatus
AAATTATATTGTGTATTATATTGTATATTATATTGAAAAGATTCAAGGCAAACTGATCTCAAAGGCAGTAGCTTTTTTCTTGCTGACAGAATTTAAAGTTTATTTGCTGGACTGAATTCTAAAGTGATCAAATAATATTTGGATGCACCATTCCTCCCCTTTTCCTTAGTCTCTCTGTGGATGAAGGCTATTTTCTGTTGCAGGTGACCTTTGCGGATGTGGCAATATATTTCACCGAGGATGAATGGAAACTTTTGACGAAGAAGCAGAGGCTTATGTATAATTATATAATGATGGAGAATTATGAGAACGTGGTCTCTGTGGGTAAGGAACCGGAATCGACTAGCATTATAGAATCATAGAGTTGGAACAGACCACAAGGGCTATCCAGTTCAACCCACTTCTGCCATGCAGGAATACACATTCCAAGCACCATCCAGCCTCTCTTTAAAGACCTCCAAAGAAGAGGACTCCACCAAACTCTAAGGGAGTATATTCCACTCTGGAAGAGCTCTTACTGTCCCAAAGTCCCTCCTAATGTTTAGGTGGAACTTCTTTCTCTCTGGCTTGCATCCATTGTGGTGTCTCCTTTTCTCTGTAGCAGCAGAAAGCAAGCTTGCTCCATCCTTAATGCCACCCTTTCCAATATTT
>NW_024824486.1:0-1647 GCF_019175285.1 Sceloporus undulatus
ACAGCAAATTAAAAATCCCAGGATTGGCAGTTAAAGCGATGTCAAACCTCATTAATTCTGCTTCAGTACTGTATTCTGAATCTGGTGCCATAGGAGGCAGGGCCTTTTCAGTGGCTGTCCCTGGCATCAAAGACTGAACATGAAGCTGAAGCTGAAGCTGAGCCAAAAGTACGATGCAGCAACTAAAGAAGCCAATACGATCCTAGGTTGCATTAATAAGCGCACAGAGTTCCTATCTTCATACCATATATCATTTTCTGAACCTCAGTTGCATCTCCATCTTGGAAATGTTTGTCGGTTGGGTGAGAGGAAGATTGACTGAAAGGCCTCTTGTTTTCTTTTGTTTCAGAGAAGGCTGGCAGCCAACTCCTCCGCCCTCCGCTCCGAAGTGGCTCAGTTAAGCATCCGCTTGCATCGGCAGGAACTGGAAAATAAGGTCCTCCAAGGTGAGAAAGCCCTCTGAGCAACTGATAGCACTTGGAAATCCACTTTAGCTGCCTTCACTGCATCTGATGAAATCCTGGGATTTGTAGTTTCCAGTGGTACTGGAGCTCTCTGATTACTGTTTTAAGTTGCTCACATAACTACAAACCTCAGGATGCAGCTGAAAAGGAAGAAACGGGGAGACTGAGTCGTGTGTGTGCTGCTGTGTGCCTCAAGACAGCCAGCATGGCATAGTGGTTTGAGCATTGGACTAGGACTCGAGAGGCCTGGGTTCAAATCCCCCTCGGCCACAAAAAGTCACACTCTCTCAGCCTCAGAGGACGGCAATGGCAACCCCCCTCTGAAGCAACCTGCCAAGAAAACTCTGTGACAGGTTCAGCTTAGGGGGTCTCCATAAGTCAGAAATGACTTGCAGGCATACAAGGCACACAAAGAGAGAGAAACTGGGATATTTTAAAAGCAGCAGAAAAAGTGGGACGCTGCAGAAATTGATTAATTTGGACCATCCTTGCAAATCTGGACAGTTGGGAAGCATAAGGATGTCTTCTTTGGGGTGGGCTGAGAAGTACGAGGCTTGCAGAGTGGATGACGGTTCCTCATGGTTTTCATTCTCCCCATTTACTAGGAGAACTTGCAATCCTGAGAAACTGGACCCAGAAGCTTGAAGACCTAAAGTAAGCCAGGTTTGCAACTGGTTTATGGGTAGGGGAGATACTGGGAGAAACGTAGTTCCCCCCTGCTGATCAGAGCCAAATTTCCCCTCTTTTTTTTTTTTTTAAAAAAAGCAAAATGTAAAAATAACAGATCTAGAGTGAAAATTGCATTGTGACACCAGGGTTTTTGGGAGGCATAAAGTAGAGTTAAGGTCTGAATAGACTGCCCCTTTCAGCGCCGGATCGGAGCTGCAGCCCCGATCTGGCCTTTCTGCAGTGCAAAAAGGAGCTGCAAAAAGCGACTCCTTTTTGCACGCAGAAAGGGTGCCTTAGCCACCGGCACCATGGCTTTTTGGCACTCCTTTGGTGCTGTGTCATTTGGACACAGCGCCAGAGGCGTGCCATGATGCTGCCCGCCATGTGGTGGAGTGCATGGCATCGCACCAGCATGGGATCGGAGTGAGGGTATGCATCATGTAGACATCATGCCCTCACTTTGCCCCAATGCCAGCCTTTATGGCTGGTCTGTCAAGGCTGTTAATCTTACCTC
>NW_024824487.1:0-1647 GCF_019175285.1 Sceloporus undulatus
ATTGTACGGGGAAAGGCGGTCCTTTAGGAATCCTGGACCCAAGCCATAGGTACAATGCGCTCTACATAGGGCTACCCTTGCAGTAAGTCTGGAAACTTCAACAAATTCAAAATATGGCAGCTCACTGTGACAATTAATTAATTAATTAATTTTAGGTTCAGGTGAGCTTTATTTATAAATTCACCTACAGTTATACATTTGTGATTGTAGTTTCCAGTTATTTATAACTTCTGCCAACATCTCTTGAACATACACGATATTTACAGATTGATCATATTTACAACTTCTAATACCTTCCAATACATGTTCTATTTATTATCTTGGCATAACCTATATATTCCGTATGGATATTTTGCTCTTCCCTGTATTTTCTCCTTCCATAATACCTCCCTCCCTTCTCCCTTTTTAGTTTTATTTTATTGTCTTTGTTCGACCCATGTCCGGTTTTTCTCTGAGCAAATACTATCAAATGTTCTTATCTTCATATTCTATATTCCATTCCTTAATTCCTATTTTTCTGAAAATATTCTTATTTTACTAAGTCTGTGCTTATATAGATAAGACGTTTTAAAGCAGCATTTAAATTTGCACTATTTCTTTTTAAAAGACTAAATGTTCCAAATGCTATTATCAGTTTTGTAACTATTATTACAGAAAGACGTAGAGTGGAAACTCCTCAAGTACCTTTATTTTCTGGGCTTTTCCAACTGACTCACATATAATTACTATTAATTATTAATTATTACTCCTTTCTGGGAATGGCTCAAGACCTTAAAGGCTCAGAGCCCTTCCTCCTCCTCCTCCTCCTCCTCCTCCTTCTCTTTCTGGAGGGACTGAGCATGCTCAGTGGGCGCCAGGACAGCCATCTTCCTTCAGGGCAGAGGGGCTTCAGGGGCTGCTACTGAGCATGCCCAGATCTCCCAAGAAGCATCTCCCTCCCTCAGTGTTTCCATGGTGACAACAGACTCTGCCTGGCAACAGTGAAGGAGGCCTTTCTTTTTAGTTTTGGCGCTTTACAGAGCACCCAAAAAGGGCACTCTGCTAGCGCCTGTGTTTGCTGTCTGAGGGAGTCACAGCGGACAAACCGCACAACTCCCTTGCGCAACAAGAAGGACCCGCAAAAGGTGGGTTCTTCTTGTGGCGCAGTTGTCATGCTGCAAGATGACTATTGCGCACTTGCAGTGTCATATCCGTGCTGCGACGTCAGACGCTAAGCATCCGGCACGTCAAAATGGTGGCGCCCATGTGTATAGGGTGCCACCATTTTGATGTCCCCAGTATGTACTAGGGGTGAGGCCTGATTGGACGCTGCGTCCTTGGCCAACCCCTAGTATGTACTGGGGGCGGAGCCAAGGTCCATCTGGAACAGGCCTTTGTTTCTTTCTGTTTTGGGAGAGGAGAGTGGAAAGAGCTTCAACACAAGAGATGGTCCTCTCTTACCTGAAAAGAGGCCAATGTATATTCACACACACAGACCCTTTGATTCCCCTCTGAAATATCATAGACCCCCGGAGTCTCCCAAGAGAGAGAAGCAGACCTGGCAGCCAGAGGAGCCTTTCTGCCTTAGCAGGGAAGGGAAGGTGGGGGCCTCCATGGGGGCCTCCCCAATTGGGTTCTTCTGTGAGAATAAAGACTGAAGGGGAAGAG
>NW_024824488.1:0-1647 GCF_019175285.1 Sceloporus undulatus
TTTATTGTGGCATTGGAGCTCTCTGATAGAGAAGGCCAAAACTACAGTTCCCAGGATTCCCTAGCATTGAGCCAGGGCAATTAAAGCGGTCTCAAGATGGATTATTTCTGCAGTGTACTTTAGCCCTTAGTAACTATGACCTAGCATAACAGAATACTCACAGGAAGTTTTAAAGTAAAGAAAGTTGCTATGTCCACCAAGTGGAAACAAGGGAGAATTGTGGCAGAAGCCACACTATTGTCTGTCCCTCTCCACCCCTTTTTAGAAACAGCAAGTCACTCTCAAGCTTTTGGTTTCTAACTGAGAAATCAACAAAAGATTTTCAGGCAAGGCTGCTGTGTTGGTGGAAGAGGAAGGGAAAATTCCTGAAGTTACTTCATGCTGACCTCCCAAGCAATTCACTTGACAGGGAACAAATGGCTTTCGTCTTTTATTAGATCTAAGCTTTGAAAAAGCCATGCTCCTGATGCCTATGTAACTCTCAGGGATTAATGTTAAGGCTATGTTCATTAAATACTTTTCAGCCACTGTTATCACAACAGGGTTTTAAAAGTTCCAGGCAACAAAAGGGTAAAATGCCAAAGTCTAGCCAAAGAAGTGACTGTACTGTGTTTGTTGTTTTGTCTGTTTTTCAGGTCCTTCCCCTCCAAAAAAACAAACTAAACCAAACCGTTCCACCCTGAAGCATGACCGTAAAATGCAAATCCAAGGAAATATTACAATATTTCTATCAACTCTTTGGTGATCAGCTTCTCAAAAAGGTTTAAAGAGTGCATAACTATCAACCGTCTCCCCAAAAGAGAAAGGGAAGGAGAAAAGAAAATGTAAAACTCTCTACCAGAAGTTGTAACTTGAGGAGGATGGCAAGAGAACATATTACTACATAAAGACTAGTACTGTAGTCTTGCCCCAAAATCAGATTTGTGTTGAATGTGGGAACTTTATTCCTCTTTCCCCCAGGAACAGGCTTCCTTTACAAGTCTGGGTGCTATTATCCTCCCAGCCAAGCCCAATTAAAACTGACAAGGGTTGGACTTTTAAGGGGCGTATATGGTTTGTATAGGGTTTTATACAGAGTTTTTAATATATTTTAAATTTTAAATGGATTGATTTTAACTTTTTATATTTGTTTGGGCATTTTTTAAACTTTGTATTTTTAATGCTTTGTGTTGTTTTTAACTAGTACCGTTTTAAACTTTTGTTAGCTGCCTCGAGTCCCTATGCTAGGAGAAAGACAGGATATAAATACTAATAATAAAACTATTACTACTAACTACATAAAGCCTGCTACAGTCCGGTCCCAAATTCAGATTTGTGGTAGAAATGGGAACTTTATTCCCCTTTCCTCTAGGAATCGGCTTCCTTTTCTGGTTTGGGCTCTATATCTTTCCAGCCAAGCCCAATGACTACATAAAGCTTGCTATAGTCCTGCCCCAAAATTCAAATTTCTGGTCGATCTGGGAACTTTATTCCCCTTTCCCCTGGGAACAGGCTTCCTTCCAGCCAAGCCCAATTTACACACACACACACTATATATATATATATAGTTTCCAACTTACAGCGACCCTAAGGCATGGGGTTTTCTTCTTGGCAAGATGTGTTCAGAGGTTTGCCATATATATATATATATATATATATATATATATA
>NW_024824489.1:0-1647 GCF_019175285.1 Sceloporus undulatus
ATCCACCAAATAACATCTTTAGGTGCCTTCAAGAAGGCAATAAAAACGGATCTCTTCTGGCAGGCCTTCCCAAACTGACCTCCTGGCAATGTTCACTCTCCAGTTGGGAATTATCGTTTTTGCTGGTATTTTAAGGTGGAAGAGAGATAGGGAATTGGATTTTATATGTTTTGCTATGTTTTTACTTGTGGCTTGTTGTGTTTTATTTTTATTGTTCCTATGTTTGTTGTTACCCGCCTCGATCCAATACAGGGAGAGGCAGGATACAAGTAATAATAATAATTAGTAGTAGTAGTAGTAGTATTAACCAGCAGGTTAATTTATCTAATTCAATCATATCAAGTAATTTAAATAACCAGCTGTCTATCGAGGGAAATTTTGTAGTTGTCCAGTTCTGAGGAAGTTACTTTTTGGAAGCCCATTGGGTTTCCGTTGCTTGCAAAGGGCTTGACACTTGTCGTCTCATTGGGAAAAAGTAGCTCGGGACGCGTTGCGTGCTGCGCCACTTGTTTGTTAATTTTTCTGTCGCTTTCTGTCACTTTTTGGGAGACAAACTTGGCAACAAATGGGGTTGACCGGTGGCTTCCATTGCATGGTAAATCCACACTGGATTTTTGTCTGAACTTTAGAAGAACTGTCTGGGGCTGCATCCACACTGGAGAGATAACTCAGTTTGGCACCACTTTAACTGCCCTGGCTCTTTGCTATGGAATTCTGAGAGTTGGAGTTTGTTGTGGGCCCAGAGCGGAGCAGAGCTCTGCTCTGGGCCCCACAACAAACTCCAACTCCCAGAATTCCATAGCAAAGAGCCAGACAAAGAGTTAAAGCAGTGCCAAACCAGGTTACTTCTCCAGTGTGGATGCAGCCTGAGACTGCATCTGCACTGTAGAATTACTGCAGTTTGATACTGCTTTAACTGTCATGGCTCCATGCTATGGGGTTCTGGGATCTGTAGTTTGTTGTGGCACTAGAGATTTCTGACAGAGGAGGCCAACTATCCTGCAGAACAAATGCCAGAATTCCGGGAAAGCAAGTGCAAAGGTGACCCCCAACAGCTGGAGGAGACCCCTTGAGTCAATGGTATTAATAAATAATAAATAAATAAAAATTTTATTTTTATACCGCCCTTCCAAAGATCAGGGCGGTTAACAGCATAATAAAACACAACATATACATCGAGATTAAAACAAATACACAAAAACAGCATAAAACCCCCGTTAGCCAATCCTCTTTGCCACAAAAGAGGAAAGGAGGCCCACTGAACTTTAGTCGGGGAATGCAACCTGAAATAGAAAGGTTTTTAAATCCTTTCTAAATTGGGCCAGGGAGGTGGCCGAGCGGAGCTCTGTGGGCAGCGTGTTCCAAAGGGCCGGGGCGGCGATGGAAAATGTCTTCCTCGTAGTGGAGGACAATCTAGCCCCTGGCACCCTAAGTAGTTGCTGCCCCGATGTTCTGAGGGTGCGGGACGGAATGTACGGGGAGAGACGGTCCTTCAGGTATCCTGGGCCCAAGCCATTTAGGGCTTTATAGGTCATTACCAACATCTTATATTGTGCCCGGAAGCGAATAGGCAGCCAATGCAGATCTTTAAGCACCGGTGTAATATGGCTGGCCCTGGAAGTTCCAGTGACCAGCCTGGCTGCCATA
>NW_024824490.1:0-1647 GCF_019175285.1 Sceloporus undulatus
TATAAGTCATGCTATGAAAGTTTATGACTTTATACTGTGCAGATACATACAGGGAAGTAAAGACAGGAACCCAGCAGACTTCCAGGGCAATTCCACAACTTACTAAGATGGAGACATATAGAAAAGGCACATAGGCATTCATGCCTTAAAGGGAAATTTCTCCCAGTGAAGAAATGGGGGGGAAAAACCCAAACCCATTAGGCTATGGCTGTATTTTAAAATAAATTTGCACTCTTAGCACACTAGAACCAGCAGTAAGATATGGAAGAAGAAATAGCTATTCCAGCACTGAATAAAACCTTCAAGATAGAGAGCAGCTGAAGTTGAATTTCTTGTTGGGTATCTGTAGTTTTGAAAAGGTGTTCTAAGAGTTACCAATTTATTCATTGTACAAAGTATTCCTTCTGTTGTGCCAAATGCCTTTCCACAATTCCCAAAGATCCTGTTTTTGTTCTTTGTTCTCAACAGTGATGCACATTTCTGACTTTATTCTTCCCAAAACCAAAGGAAGTGGAAAACTTTAATTGCTGTTCTTGACTCCTCTGTGAAGAGGAAGAAAATAGTATTGGCTAGTCCCTCTCAAGGGAGCTGACCCATTCCAAAAAAAATCTTGAATAATGAGAATAGAAAGAACATATGCTCAGATTATGTTGAATAATGCTATTTGAATGACTAAACACAGACCATCTTTCTTGTTGTAGGAGAGTTTTATGGAGATTTTTATTGGTTTATGGTTTATCGACACTGAGTTTAGGATGGTGGAAAGACAGCATCTCCCCTGTCACAATTGACCTAGACTTTGCCCACCTTGCACAAACTTCTCCTTTTGGAAACTGCTGAGGAGAGCCACCACATCTGGGAGTGCTGGACTCTCTGAGGAACTCTGATTTTGAAGCAACTCTTGGATTGGATTGTAGCTGAACAGGAATTCAGTCTCTGATAGTCATCATCCAACATTCAAACTATGCACCATCTCACAAGGCTGTTTTAGTGGTGGGTTGGGCTTGCTGAGCGGTTCTCATCCTTTTGGATTTCAGATCCCCAAACCTCCAATCAACTTGGCTAACAGTCAGGAATTATGGGAGCTGAAGTCCAAAACAGCAGAGGACCAACTATTATATGCTGCCTTTCTACCAGAGTGGGAAATAAAGCATTTATACAAGATATATAGAGGTGACAGCCATCCTCTCTTGAGTGGCAAAATCTCTTGGAACAGCCTGTGAGTCACACTGTTGAGGGAGACAAAGCCAGATTGCTGGTGGCTTCTGATGAGAGCTGAGCTAATAGTCCTTGTGCTTTCTCTCTCTTTCTAGTTGACAATAGTAATACTAGCAACAGCAGCAGAAGCCAAGGGCTTAATGCGAGCCCTACTATATACAAAGTAGGTACTCTAGTGAGTAGTACTATTATTGTCCTAGAAGTATAGACACTATACAGTCATCCCTCCATATTTGCAGCTTTGGTATTTACGGATTTGATTATTCATGAATTTGATTAATATGTTCTCTCTAGGAATATCTAGGTCCTCCAGTGCAACTCGATGGTCAATTAATGAAAAGTTGCACTGAAAGTCCTAGAGATTCCTAGAGAGAATACTATACTGGGCATTTGGAGCTCCTCCAGTGCAGTTCTGTGGTCAGTGCCTGT
>NW_024824491.1:0-1647 GCF_019175285.1 Sceloporus undulatus
GCTAATGCTTCCTATTTAGTTCTTGACAATGAAGGTCTCTGGTGTAAACTATAAATACTGAATAAAGGTTTTTGGAGATGACCACTGAATCCTGGAATTTCTGAACCTAGGGAATCACTGGACTTGACAGAAGACAAGGGGCATTACTTTCACTAACTAACCAAGTAATTAGCTAACAATATATAAATAAATAGCCTCACAATAAACAAACAAAAAGAGGTGACAGACAGCCCTAATTCAGCACTAAGATGCTCAATTCTATGCAGATTTAAAGCCAGACTGTTATTAAGTTCAATTCTTGATAAGCATTCAAAGCTTTGGGCCTCCATGAACAAAATCTGCCCATTTGGGTTTCGACATATCATTTGTTTTTTAATTTCAAGGTTTTTTTTTAACCCTGTCTAATAAATAATAATGAGTGTATTTTAGAGAATTAAAACTGAAAAGAACACATCATCTAGATATATATGGCTCAGGACTCCACACAGCTCCAGCTGACTGAAACTAGTTAGTGATGGACACCACTAGTGCCCTACATCTCTGTGCTTATACTAGTAGTGCAGGGCAGTGCTACTCAAAGTGATGGTCCCTGAACCAGTGCCAGTCCCAGATGCATTGGCTGCTATATCCTGGAGAGCTTCCAGAAAAGCTTCCAACAACTGTGCCTAGTGGGCACAAATATAGGGCTCTCCCTGGTACACTGGGGGGGGAAACAATTACTGGTCCTCCACATCAGATAGCCTGAGAAACACTGGGGTAAGGCACTGTGGGAGTTCCAAGAACAGCTAGGGTTAAGCGTGCTAAGCCCATAAGAAGATGCCAGCCACAGATGCTGATGAAACGTCAGGAAGAAACTCTTCTAGAAAGCCCAAAAAACTCACACAAAAAATATGGATGCCATCCATGAAAGCCTTCGACTTCAGATAAGAAGACTCTCTAATCAACTGTGGAGCTAGCCTGGGGGAATCAGTAGCCCTGCCTTGTATAAGCAGAACTTTCCACCAGAACAAAGCCACCTTTGGATACAATCCCAAACCATTTATTAAAGACAGAACCACATGCTGATGTGCACTGAAATATCTAACTATGGCCCCATACAGACAGGCCAAAATAAAGCTGCTTTAGGCCACTTTGGAGGTATGCTATTTAAATGATGCATGCCTACTAAGAGTCCAGAAGCTGCGCCAAGCTGTCCTTAGGACTGGATCATGGCTATGATGTAGCTTCCTGACTCTTAGGACGCATGCATCATTTAAACAGCATACCTTCAAAGTGGCCTAAAGCAGCTTTATTTTGGCCTGTCTCTATGGGGCCTATATCTTTGTGCCAGCTGGCAACTTTGAATGCATAAAATAATAAATGAAATTGTAAATATCCACTGTATGATAAAACCAAAAAAAAAGCAAAAAAAAAAACTGTCATATTATTTGGCTTAGAAGTCACCCTGTAAGTTTATCTAAGGAGAAAAAGAAAGAAGCATGTTTTTAGGGGGGGGGGGCTCAAAAATAATCAATCAAACAATCAATCAATCATTTTATTTATATCTCACCTACTTCCTAGGACTTGGGCACAAAGCACTTTGCAGAACAACAAGAAATAATAGGGGATTACATAAAAGTATGTAATTAAAAATAATTATACACAATT
>NW_024824492.1:0-1647 GCF_019175285.1 Sceloporus undulatus
CAGTAAGCATATAAAAATAAAAAGCCAATTCTCCACTTAAATAAGTAGTGAAATAGATAATTTGTAATTTTTTCCTATTGAAGCAAGAAAGTATATGAAAAATCTTTCTATTTCTCTTATGACTTTTAAAGTAAAGTATCAAGTTCACTCCATGTAAAATTAAATGGAGTCTGTTCTGGGGGAATGGGGAGCAGTTGGGATTATCAGAGGTGTTGACACTGAGTAATTAAGTTCAGTTACTTAATGGCAGGGAACTTTGCTCAATGATGGGATAAAGAAATGTGCTGCTCAGCTTGCAAACAGCTGTATTACCTTTTAAAATGGGTGGCTGCCAGCAATAGCTTTCTTTATTACCTTTCTTATTGAGAAAAGTCATTGAATATTTCATTCACTCTCCTTTCTGTTGATGTTTTGATAGCCTGAATGCTGCCGTATGGTGAACTCATTTCCTGGAAAAGTATATTTGTAACAAAGGTCTGATAGGTACATAATCCACTGGGTTCTCATTCATTTCTCCCTAGAGTTTCTCATTGCATTGCTTAAGGTTATAACTTGAGCTCAAGAATACAGCAGAATTTATGATAAGTGGCTTTTTCTTACACATACACCACTTAGGAGTATACAAGAATTTTTAGTGCTGGAAATTTTTCTTTTTCTTTTTGTTTGTTTTGTTTAAGTGAAGGCAACAATGAATTGAATGGCCAATTGTAGAAAGAGAGAGGAAAGCAGAAATTATAAAGTTAATGAAAAAGGACTGATACGATATTAAAAGGTAAACTATTGGCTTTTTCCTCTGTAACAGTTCATGTAAAGGTAAATGCATATTTTCTTCCAAGAGCATAATAAGGCTTCCAATATAATATGGTTTCTGTGACATAATTAAAGTCAAATTGAAACAGAAGTACAGAGCAAAAATAATGACTAAATTCTTCACAGAACAGCAATGTACATGATTTTGTACAATCAAAATCTTTTTTTCTTCTAATAACAAAAGAACAAAGTCTACATGTTTCAGATAATACAGTAAGTAATCTTTAATTAAATATTGGTTTAAAGAGCAAATTCTCTGTTTATGTTGTCCATTTTTTCATGGGAGTGGTTTGGATACTGAGATAAATTGGCTAATATATAATATATGTCCCCTCACTCAAATGAAGTCCACTAGAATTCGGTGGGACTTTTATTTTAGTAAAAGAGTAGGGTTTTTTGCCCTCAAAAAGAAAAAAATCATCATCATCATCATCATCATCATTTATATTTATATACATTTATAACCTGCCTTTCTCTGAAAAATGAAACTGAAGGAAGCTAATGACAAAATTAAAAACATAGAAAGATGTTCCTCCATTCTTTCCACTCTGTTTCCATCTACACTTTCTGAAAGGCTCTACGAATAACTAAAAGGCCGCTTTGAACCCTGTGGTATACAGGGGCTGCTACTTGGCATGAAAGGAATCCCACCCAACTGGGCTGAAATAAAATTAATCCTAAAATAATTTAATCAGAAAAGTTCAAGTATCCCTTCTCCACCCATACCCATACTAATTCAGGCGCTACCTCTCACTCCCACCCAAAAGATTAAGGAAGGAATAAAAAAATCTTTCATTAATTACTTCAAGTTAACTGTTCTTGGGAGAGAAATCAATA
>NW_024824493.1:0-1647 GCF_019175285.1 Sceloporus undulatus
AAAAATTTACCATATTCCCAATTCCTAAGATTAAAAAGGAATTCTTCCACCAACATCCATTATGAGATGGCAGCTGATCAATATCAATTAGAGTTACGGGATAGAGCTTTTCCCTCTTATATTGTACAAGATGCCAGGAATAGAGCTACCCAAAAGGACCGTTCTACATTATTTCTTTCCTCGAATAGGAACACAGAAAATAGGATTATAGGCTCTTTCACTTTCAATCATGCCGCTCATCGTATTAAACATATCATACGAAAACATTGGCACATAGTACAGAATATTCCAGGCTGCTCACAGGCACCCATTATAGCTTTTAGGAGAACTAGAAATCTCAAAGACTCTTTGGTTCACACAGATTTTCAAGTACGTACTCAAGAGACATCCCGGGTTAGAGGACACTACAAATGTGGTCATTGTAGTTGTTGTAAACTATCTTTAAATATCAAATCTTTTACCCATCCAATAACAAAGGAATGTTTTGAGTTGAAATCATTCACTAACTGCAACTCCCTAAATGTTATCTATGTGATTGTATGCCCATGTCAGAAAGTGTATGTAGGTCAAACTTCCAGACCATTAAGAACTAGAATTTCCGAACATAAAAGTACTATTCGGAACAAAAGTTTGGACACCACACTGGTTACACACTTTTCATTCTCCAGATTCTTTAAAATTCTTTGTAATTGAGCAAGTCAAATTTGGTTTATTTTATAGTGGAAACAGACAAACTAAGCTCTTACAAAGGGAGTCTTTTTGGATTCATAAGTTAATATCCAACACACCTAAGGGGTTAAATGAACGTCTAGATTTAAGTTCCTTCTTGTGAGACTTCTGAAATTTAATTATTAGATAATACTACATGCAAGGATAAGAATGTTTAGTTTATGTTAGCTCATTAACATGGGTTTGGAGGACAGGATGTCAACTTAAGGTTTATTGTTAGTATTGTTATTTTTTAGTTGGAAATACATGGATAACATGTCACAATAGGTGGATATTTACTACAAATGTGATTGGATGGATATGAATAATATCATGACATAGTACATTCAGCCAAGTATTCAAGCTTACTTTGTGGGACCTGTAGTATTACTTATCCCAAAGGATATACCTTTAAGGAATTACATGCTCTAGATAATCACCTGTAGCCTATTGTAGAGGCAAAGTATATTACAACACACACTCTCTGGAAATTTTCACTGAGCAATTGTTTTATCAGTCAAGCCAAACTGTTTGGAGACGTGGGTAAGCTATTATAATGTTATCTTGAGATTGTATTCTATTATGCATATTATTGTCCCTGTTAATTGCTGCATTAATTTTTGTTAACCTTGTATGTCTAGAAACATGACATAATGTCCAGTACTAATCTGACATAGAATACTCCGAACTGCTGAGGAAGACCATCCAAGGGTCGAAACAGCCCTAAAACACTCCGGAGGTAGCCATCCTCATGCCTTATTTCTGCAAGTACCAATGATGATTTGTGCATTTTGACTTATGGGACTGAGTTGTTGCCCTGCTACCTGGGAAGACTACATGTCATATTCTCATGCCTTATTGCTGCAAGTACCCATGATGATTTGTGCATTTTGACTGATGGGACTGAGTTGCTGCAGCTTCATTACATGGTCTTGGACC
>NW_024824494.1:0-1647 GCF_019175285.1 Sceloporus undulatus
AAAATGTATTGTTGTTGTTGTTATTATTATTATTAATCAAGGATCTTGAAATTCTTTTTCAGCTGGTTTGAAATAGTCTTGTTTTGATTTTTCAGCTGGTTTGAGATCTTTGGGGCCTAATGAAATGACTTTTCCTGCTTTGAACTGCTTGGATGGAGAGGATGGGATGGAAGCATTTTCGTTAATACATGATTAATTTCCATCAAGAAACAAATAATACCCTCCAGCAACTCTACTCTAGCTGTGGCCAGCTCTTCTCTTGGGGAAAAAGCCATGGCTGCTGTCTCTGCCGGACATTCCTCTCTGTCCAAAGTGCATTTGTGTGGCATTGGGCTTGATTTGGTGCTTGATGCAGGAGACTGATGTCAGGGTAAGTGCCATCTCACCTGGAGAAAGGAAGGGACCTGCAATGACTGAGGAGATTTAGGAGAAGGAAGGTTGCAGGAGAAGAAGGGAGGCAGGAAAAGGGGGGTTCTTTGGGGGCATTATCTCAGAGCAGTGTGACTCAGTGGGCACAGCATGCACTTTGAGTCCCAAAGGCTCCTGAATCCAGACCCAAGGTGGCACCCGCAACAGGGCAGACGGATGAGGGGATGTGTCCTGCCCTCCAACCCCCCAAAAATCCAGGAACCCCTCAGAAGAGATCGAGGCGACCAGGTACTCTAATTGCAAAGGAGGGCAAGGCACCCTAAAATGTAGAGCAATCAAGGAAAATGTCGGATGTTGCAAAATAAAAGCTAAAACACTCATAGAAATATAAACTGATGCTTCTTGGGTAATACTTCACATGGAAGACATCTTGGAATTCCTCCTGGACAGATGGTTGAAATGTAAGCCCTGTCCTGGTCATCCTGAAAGAGACCACGCTGGGCTAGAGCAGGGTGCGAAACCTGGACTACAACTCTCAGCTCCCCTCGCCATGGACTTTTCTGGTTAGGGGAGGATGGGTGTTGCAGTCGAACTGCATCTGGGCTGGAAGGAGACCAGGTTTGTCCAGGGCAGCTTCCCAGCTGGAAGAGGGCAGGATGGTGGACGGGGAAGACCCCTCTCCTGTCCTCAGAGACACACTAGCCGCTTAGTCCAGCAGGGCTCTGAGGGACAGGCCAGGCCTTGGAGCATCGGTCTCCACAGCATTTCCTCCAGGCGCCAACTCCTTTCTGCCAGAGCTTCCTCCTGCTCCCTGGGACTCAACCCAAGCAGGCCGGCCACACTGACCTCCCTCTGGCTTGCTCCGGAAGAAGGGTCCCTTGCTCATGCTCTGGCCTTTCCTCTGGAAACTGCAACAAAAATGCCTCCCTGGTGGGATCTTCATCAGCTCCAAATCCTTCTGTGGGGAGAGGAACAAGCCCCTTACTCTCCAGTCGCTTCTCTATGCAAAGCCTCCCTGGAGTCGGTAATGGGCTGGATGAGGGAAAACCGACTCAGTCTGATTCCAGAGAAAACAGAGGTGCTCGTGATAGGCTCCCCTGGCCCGGGGATGGCGGTGGTTCCACCTGTTCTGAACGGGATCACGCTTCCCGTGAAGGACTCGGTACGCAGTCTGGGGGTGCTCCTTGACTCGTCGCTCCACCTTACTTCTCAGGTGGACGCGACGGTCAGGAGCACCTGCTATCAGCTTCGGCTGATCCGCCAGCTGCGTCCCTACCT
>NW_024824495.1:0-1647 GCF_019175285.1 Sceloporus undulatus
TTACGAAAGGAATGGCGGAACGAATTAATTTCGTAACCCGAGGCACCAGTGTATCTGTGGCTGCCATCTTTAGAGAATGCTGACCTAGAAGAGAGTGGGTATGTGTATATATATATGATCCTGGGTAAGGAGCAGTGATTCCCATGTTAATCTGTGTATTGTTCTGTTGTTGATGGCCTGGCCTCAGGGTTGGGGGATATTACCAGTGTGTGCATCATAGTTTTCAGCTCTTCAGGTTCCAGGAAGTTGTGCAGTTAGCATATCAACTGAAGCTAATAACAGGCATTCCTGGCCATCGTATCTATCTGAGCCAACGTCTGGAGTGACGGATCCAGGAGCACCCCCAAACTGCAAACACAGTCCTTTAGGGGAAATGTGACCCCGTCCACAGATGGATCACAGGTGACAAACCTCCATATCTGGATTAGGATTTCCAACAACGAGCAATTCTGTCTCATCTGGATTCAGCTTCATTCTGTTTTTCCTCATCCTGCCCATTACTTCCTCTAGACATTCATTCAGAGGGGAGATGCCTTCCTTAGTTGACACTGAGGTCTGGGGCATGAAGAGGTATAGTTGGGTGTCATCAGCGTACTGATAGCACCCCACTCCATGCCTCCAGATGATCTCTTCCACCAGTTTCATGTTTATGTTAAACAGCATTTGGGACAGGATGGCACCCTGGAGAACACAAGATTTAATCTCCCTCTTAGAGGACCAAGCATCACCATCTGGAATCTACTCAAGAGATAGGACCAGAACCACTTCGATGCAGTGCCCCCGATCCCCAATTCCCTCAGGTGTTTCAGAAGGATACCATGATTGATGGTAGTGAAAGCCACTGAGAGGTCCAAAAACACCAGCAGAGTCACACTTCCCCATCAGTACTCAAGCGGAGATCATCTACTAAGGTGACCATAGCAGTCTCTACTCCGTATCCGGTCCTGAAGCCAATTTGAAATGGGTCTAGACAATCTGTTTCATCCAAGACCACTTGGAGTTGAAGAGCAACTGCCCTCTCAATCGCCTTGTTTAGAAATTAATGATGGGAGACTGGTCTGTAATTGTTCATGTCCAAGGAATCTAGGGAGGGCTTTTCCATAAAGGGCCTTACCATGGCTTCTTTTAAGCAAGATGGAAAATAGCCCTCCCTAAGGGCCTGAACAGACAGGCCAAAATAAAGCTGCTTCAGAACACTTTGGAGGTATGCTGTTTAAATGCTGCATGCGTCCTAAGATACCAGAAGCCACACCAAAGCCATGCTCCAGTCCTAAGCACTGGAGGGCGCAGTTTCTGGCCAAAGATACATGTGTCATTTAAACAGCATACCTCCAAAGTGACCCGAAGCAACTTTATTTTGACCTGTCTGTTCAGGCTATGAGATGCATATATGATATATCTCAGGTGTCCTAAGTGCATCTCCTCCTTGGAGGACCAGCCATGAAGAGCAAGGGTCGAGAGGGCAAGTCTTCTTCACACTTCCGAGGAGCTTGTCCATGTCCTCAGTACTCATAGATTCAATGATCCAGTATGATCGTATTCACTGAGTCACTGTACACCTCACCTATAGCCTCTGCAATGATGCCGGTTTCCAAGTCAGCTGTTATCTGAGAGATTATATCTGCAAAATGGTCAATTAATGTGTCA